>NC_067474.1:40839514-41019514 GCF_947179515.1 Apodemus sylvaticus
AGAAGGGAGGCCGAGATTATTTAGCCTGCAAATGTGAAGAGATAGGGAGAATATAATTGAGTTATTTGAGATTTTGAAGGGTATTATAAAAAATGATAAGATCTTTTTGTATGTGCTATTCCATAACAGAAGTTGGAACAATCACTCAAAACTAATGGAAGGTTAATTTAAAAGAAAGAGAAGAAAATGCTTATACTTAGCACTGTGTAAAGTCAAACCACGTAATTCAATACTTTGAGAGATTATAGATTAAAATGCATAAATTATATTCTATAAAGTATTCTATAAAGGGAAAACTGGCAGTTTTAAACCAAAGTAATTTTACATATAAGACAGAAAAAAATTCATAATCGTCTTCCAGTGCCAGAATCTGATCACCATTATCAGTGCCATACGATTCCAGCTGTCTCATACCACAGAGAATTAGTAAATTACCATGCAGATTTCTGAATGCATAATATTTTTGAATCACTTATTTTATTATCAAGGAAGAAATCAAATCAGTGAAGATAAAATTGTGTCCAATCTTCATTATAGCTACACTTCATGATCATCTACATCCCGTTCTTCCACAAGTAACATGTATTTTTCAAAACTAACTTACACTATCATGTATCTATAAATGATAGTTCCAATAAAGCATCAGGAAAAGTCATTTAGAAGAAAAAATTAAATATCAAAGTTTGAAATGTGAAGGTGAATTTAGATGGCAAAAATTCAATATCAGTGCTGCCCTAATTGTAGGCACTAACATTTTAACAACTTTGCTATGGATATTTGAAAAAGAAGGGCATATTTCAAAAATTCATACAATTTTGATAAATGCTTTTTATGAGAAATAAATGGTTTCCACATGGATCTTGAAGACTATTAAAAGATAAGACTAAAGAAAATATGCAAATAGTAAATAAAATATTTATATTTATGGTAAGCTTAATATTTTCTTAGTTTCATATCTTAGCTTTTACTTTATTTGTTAACACTCAATATGTACATTATAAAATAAAACCATTCAAAACTCCAATATTTTATTGTGACGATATGATGGTATAAACAAAATGATTAAAATAAAATACATATTCTAAAAATCCTTGGATGCCCTTATATTCCCCCTCCAATGCCAGAGAAAAAGGAAGGAGGTGATTGGAGAATGGGTGGAGAGGAGAAGGTTTATGGGACATATGGGGAGGGGGGACCTGGGAAAGGGGAAATCATTTGGAATGTAAACAAAGAATATAGAAAATAAAAATATTAAAATGAAAAAGATTTACAAAAAAAATCCTTGGATGCTTTTTCTGTAACTATTACACAATCTTCATAAAGAAAATTGCTTCTGATAAGCTACAAAATAGTACCCCCTTTTTCTCCTCCGAGCCCAACACACAATTTTAATAATTAAAATAAAAGATCTCCTTAAGACAGTGAGGGACCAAGAAGCTATCTTAGTGAGACCTGAGGCTGTCCAACAACCCACATGGCAGAGAAAAAACAAATCCTTCCAACTGTCCTCCAACCCAACATATACACGGTAGAATAGGTCTGAGGAGAGCTAAGCCCCTACCTGCACCACCACCACAGTGAATATAAAACTGGAAAAAAAGATGAGCTGTTGCACTAACTTAAATCAGTACTACTTGTTTAAGATGAAATGGTAGTTTTTTTAGAATTTGCTTTTGCTTCTGTTGCCTACATGCTAAGAAAGGACTCATTCAACATTCTAGCTATTTGATCACTTTTGCTTTTCTTTTATTGGCATATGGTAATTGTTTTTCTTGCACATTTTTTGTGAATATAAATATATTTGGCCATATATGTCTCATTTTCCTCCACTTTTCAATGATACCTTTCCTGCAATTCATTCTCATTCCTCTGGAAATTCTCATTTTAATTAGGATCATATGTAGATGTAATTTTATATATCTGTCTGCATGGTTGTCATTTTGATTTAGATATTTTCTGATGTGTTTTCAATTTGCAAACATTTTTCTTAATATACAACATTTAATTTTGTTATTTCAATTGAAGTCTTCCTTTTTTACAAACACAAAATTTCATTACCATATTCAATGAAATTCAACTTTACCCACTTTTCCTTCTGTTTCCACAATGCCTGGAAACTTGTCTCTTTCCAAAATTCATGTCCTCATTTTGTCAACAACACCCTAAGTCAAATTGCTATTTACCAACAAATAAAAGTCCTTTGTATATAATATTGCATTATAATTTCTTATAGAATAGTACTTCAGTGCTATAATGTAATTCTGCTTTAATTTTCTGAGGGACTGAACCTCTAAGTAGATTTACAAAGTAGTTGGAACAAATTTTAACTTACATAAGGAATGTTCAATGCTTCTTTTTTCTCTATTCTTGTGCAAATTTTTTGTTTTAGCTTTTAGATAATATTTGTAATTGAAACAAGATTGCATCATTCCCCTTACTCTTGTCATTATCTTTTTTTTGCTGTTGTCTTCCCTTTATTTATTTTCAAATTTCAGAGTTTTTTCCTTTCCTTTAATTATTATTTTTCTATATACATACACACATGAATATATATGTATGTATAAATGTACGTATGTATGTATAAAAGTGTTAAAGTTAAGTGTTCTGTTATATGACTCCAGGTTTCACCATTGAATATTATATTAACAATTTATAGCTTCCATTCTCAGGGAGGATTTATTATCTTGCCCTCATAATCCCTTTGTTGCTTCTATTTCTTCATCTAAGGATGGGACCTTGTGAGTTTCTCTGTGTCAACTTTAATGTCTCTTGGTATTATCCACATTCAGGTCTCTTTTACGCAGATATAACATTGAGGTACCATAATGAAGCTTCCTTATCATTTTAAGACAATTTTACGATCCCTCTTCCAAGGTGTTTGCTGAGCATTAAGTGTCAGACGATATTTAAATTTAAGTTATTTTCTTTTGTTTAACAATAATATGATTGTGTCTAGAAAAAATGTCAGAGAACTTAATTGGTAATATTTTTAAATTAGAGTGTATGAAATATTAGTATTTTCATAGAACAAAACAAATTTATCACTTATAAGTCACCAATCTATTATTTGATACTGATTTTACATTTAAAAAATAATGAAGACAAGTCCATTTAGACAATGATTTAAGTCATCATGTCTAGAAAACCTCTCCAGCAAAATGGGAAAAATGGGAGAGGAATGATGATAATCTACTTTTTCAAAATGTTTTTATAAATGTCATTGTTCATAGTTCTTTATATGCATGAAGAATATGAAAACCACTGAAATTTGAAAGAAGAAGCTATGGATACAATGTGTTTCTCTTCTAGATCCTGGAGATAAGTAAAATTATTTCAGAAATGTGAAATGTTGCTTATAACTAAGGAATCACATGGGACCAAGGAATTCTCCTCCCATTGATGTCTGACAAGGCTGTTCTCTGCTGCATGCAGAGAGAGGCTTGTGTACTCCTTTTTGATGACTTAGTCCCTGGGAGCTCTGGGGTGTCTGGTTGGTTGATATTGTTGTTCTTCCAATGAAAGGGTAGCAAACCCTTTCATATCCTTCATTGATCAATAAAAAAGAATATCATGAAAGTTTGTATTTAACTAAACAACAAAAATTAGTTAAATATCTCATTTTATTATATTATTATAATAATATTATTGATTTATTCTATTTAATATATTAACATTAATAAATATAATAAATATTATTATTATAATATTATTGATATTATAAATTCAATGTTTTTAAATAGTAAATTTTTATTGTTAAGGTTATTACTATTATACTTTTAACAAAGCAGTAATAACTTACATTTAAAAATAAAATAGGAATTAAATAAAAAATACAAGAAATGTGAAGTACTAGAAAATTACTGAAGACATTATGAGGAATATTAAAATGTGATAATGCCACCTGTGTTTAAAAATGTTACACTTAGAAATGAGATCCTAGCATCTGCAGAATCCCAGGAGGAGCACATATGTATCATGTCAAGGTAAGCTCAAAGTCCCAAAAAATAATTTCCATATTTTCAACCTGAGACAAATATTACATCACTAATACCCAAATAATAAGTTTAGAATTCTAAGCTTTGTGAAGATTTTACCAAGCAAAGTGTATCTTTGAATCCTGAATCCTGTAGTCAGGAAGAAATGTATCTAAACTGAGTCAAACCGAGCAAAGGACATGTACAGAATATCTTTTCTAAAATAAGTTAGTGTTAGTTTATTATATTCAGGTAAGTCAAGGAGGATTAATAGATAGTCAACAAAAATAGCTAGTTATTATAATAATCATAACAAGCACCATAACAGTTGAAACAGTAGTCAGTTTGGGATAGTCAAACACACACCCTTAATGGTTTCTAGAATAAATATACTGAAGAATTTACTTCATCAAATTCAAGACAGACTCAGAAAGTCTGGTGAAGAAACAAACACAAGGAAAGTAATTTTAAAAATGAAAAATATATCTTCTGAAGGATAAACATTATAGAAATTTGAAAAATTGACTTAACTTCAGTCAGTGTTTATAAATATTGCAGAATACATAGATTTCATTAGATATCTTTTCTAAAATTTTCAATTTAAGAATGTAGCCCATTCAAACAAAATAATTTGCAATGGAAGTATTGATCTGTGTGTCCATGTGTTTGTATATAAATGAAATAACTTAATTTATATTACATACATTAGAGATTTAAAAAATTTTTATATAGTAATTCTGGTATTATAATGATAGTAATTCTGATTATTATAATGATATAAAGATATATATGTGTTTATATCATATATTACTTTTAGAAAATAAGTTTCAAATGATTTGGGGATTTTATCTTAAATATTTTGCATGTCTAATCTATGACAACATTATTTCTTGATAGTTTAAATAGCAGTTAAATAATGAAATAAATGCAATCCTTTTCTCTAAGCTGTTCATAAAATATTAAGTTGACATCATTTCTGTCCCTAAGGATACTGCCAACAAACTCTGCGTGCACGAGCTATAGTTTGTTCTGCTGACAACCCCATAATTGCTATAACTAATGCCACCAGAAACCTCATGATCAGAAACTGGGTGATGACTCAATCATATTTATGTCTATAACTTTCTCTTTACACCTCTCTGAGGTTTTGGGATGACATGTTGAAATAGAATTTTAGTGACAGATAAGGCCAAACTCAACAAGCAGCAATTGGGAAGCACAGCCTTTGGCACTGAATAATGTTGTCAGGAAACCCTGCAACATTCAATGTATGTAAATATAATACTATGCCAGGACTTTCACTGTCAAACATTATTTAACTGAGGTTTTATTAGATAGAACTCAGAGAGACAAGAATTAACATTATCCTATAGCATTGGATGCATATAAATCTTTCATCCAAGTTCAATGTAGGAAAATACTCAAATCTTTAGTTAGAATTTCTTAAAGGAGAAAAGCCTTTCTGTATGGAAATGCTTTTTTAAACTTTGTTCATGTCTTTATCACTAAAATTTTAGGAAAGTGAATCAATCAACAAGTGACATATTAAAGGTGTAAACATTACCAACCATAAAACTTTCCATACAAATAAATGCCTTATAGGTGGAGGTAGGTTTTTCATAGTCTTACTTTCTATTGTTGGTGGTCATGGAAGTTGTGATTTTTCAAGATATGTCCCTCACACACACAGACACACACACACGCACATGCGCACACACACACATACACACACACACACACACAGAGAGAGAGAGAGAGAGAGAGAGAGAGAGAGAGAGAGAGAGAGAAGGAGCGAGTGAGGGATAGATGTAGGGAGGGAGGGAGGGAGGGAGGGAGGGAGGGAGAGAAGAGAGAGGGAGAGGAAAAGGGAAAGGGAGAGGGGGTAGAGAAGTGGAAATGGAGACAGAGACACAGATAAACAAAGATAGTGACAGAGTCAGAGAGAAAATCCAAATAAAGCAGGACCAGCTCATTTTTGCAGTTTACTCAGTTGCTTTGTGAATATAAATGATTATACAGAAAATTTTGAAGCATCCATGAGAATATTACACAACCTTAAAGTGTAGAAGCTGACATAAATGGTTACTAAATGAAATCAAATGAATATATAAACTTTTTTGAACTTTTTATTAGACATTTGCTTTATTTACATTTCAAATGTTATCCCCTTTCCTCATTACCCTGCTGAAAACCCCTTATCCCATCTCCCCTCCCACCCCCTACTCCCACTTTCCTGACCTGCCATTCCCCTACAATGGGTCATGGAGCCTTCACAGAACCAATGGCCTCTCCTCTCATTGAGGCCGTCCTCTGGTACATACATAGCTGAAGCCATGGGTCCCTCCATGTACAGTCTTTGGTTGGTGGTTTAATCCTTGGTTGCTGTGGAGTTACTGGTTGATACATATTATTGTTTCTTCTATGGGGCTGCAAACTGCTTCAGCTCCATGGGTCCTTTCTGTAGCTTGTTTATTGGGGACACTATGCTCAGTCCATTGGTTGGCTGTCAGCCATGGGTATTTTGATCTCCCCTCTAAGAAAGACTGATGTATCCATACTTTGATCTTCCTTCTTCTTGAGATTCATGTGGTCTGTGGATTGTATCTTGGGTATTCAGAGCTTTTGGACAAATATTCACTTATCAGCCTGAGAATATCATGTGTGTTCTTTTGTGATTGGGTTATCTCACTCAGAATGACATTTTCTAGTTCTATGCATTTGCCTAAGAATTTCATGAATTCATTGTTTTTAATGGCTGTATTGTGAAAATGTATCACATCTTTCTGTATCCATTTCTCTGTTGAGGAACATCTGGGTTCTTTCCAGCTTCTTCCTATTTTAAACAAGGCTGATGTGAACATGGTGGAGCATGTGTCCTTACTACATGTTGGAACATGTAGTAAGGTATATGCCCAGGTGTGGTACAGCTTGGTCCTCAGGTAGTACTAGGTGCAATTTTCTGAGGAAGTGACAAAATGATGTCCAGAATGGTTGTACCAGCTTGCAATCCCACCAGCAATGGAAGAAGGAGTGTTCCTCTTTCTCCACATCCTCCCCAGCATCTGTTGTCCCCTGAGTTTTTGATCTTAGCCACTCTGACTGGTGTGAGGTGGAATCTCATGGTTGTTTTGATTTTCATTTTCCTGATGATTAAGGATGTTGAACATTTAGGTGCTTTTCAGCTATCCCATATTACTCAGTTGAGAATTCTTTGTTTAGCTCTGTACCCCATTTTATTTGGGTTATTTGTTTTTCTGGAGTCAAACTTCTTGAGTTCTTTATATATATTAAATATTAGCCCTCTATGGGATGTAGGGTTGTTAAAGATCTTTTTCCAATCTGTTGGTTTCCTTTTTGTCCTATTGACAGTGTTCTTTGCCTTACAGAAACTTTGCAATTTTAAGAGGTTCCAACATGATTCAACCATGTCACAAGACTTATCTAAAGAAAATCAAAGTGAAAGGTAGTGTTCATTCAAGTAATTTTTTTAACTTTTAAATATTTATTTACTTTGGAAAAGTACTTTGAAAACAAATATTTCAGAGTGATTTTCTAAAACTGAACAAGTAATTGTTTTATTTGTACCAGTAATTAAAGCCAAGTATCTTTTCCAATATCTATAAAAAAAAGCCCTGTAAAATCAGCATAAAATTATAAGTGATATGTCCGGTAATTACTGATTATTGACACAGTCACACAGTCTGACTATTATTGCTTTGTATTAAAATAGATTAAAGAGCTAATCATAAGATTAACTAACAATTTTAATCAATTCAAAATACTTTAATTTTATATTTTTTATTTATGGTTTTACATTCTTTTTATATAATTATATCTTATTTAACTATATATTAAATATGAAACTTTTACATTGAAAATCAATACCACATGTTTATAATTTTAACCAAAACGGAATAAAGAATAATCTATATTAAGATGTTATTTATATGGTAATTTTAAGGAGGTACATCTCCTTTTATAGAATGAATAGATGTATAACTCAAGGTACTTAAACTTTAATTTTATTGTCAGGATTTAAAAATATTAAATTCATTTTATGCTCCTCAACAATAAGTCAGTTCACAAATGGCTTTATAGTTTGTAATAATAAAACAAATGGTTTATATTACTGTAAGATTAAAGCCCATCTTCATAAAGGGAAGGAAAGTGCTAACATTTAGCACCTGCTACTCTAAGTGATCCATGTTAAAAACTCTGATCATCTCCTGAATGTAGAGAGAAACTAATCTAACCTCACGGACTGACTTCACATGTGACATATTTGGGATTTGGGTGGATGTGGGTATGACAGCCACATGCCAAGGATTCTAATATCTTCAGTTCTGTAATAATAAATAAATATCTGGGCTTAGAGTAATATCTTGGTGAGTAAGAGCACTTGGGTGAGTTTTGGCACCTATATGACAGCTCAAAGCAGTTTCAAACTCCATTTCCGAAGGGTATTATGCCCTTTTCTGTCATCCATGGGTGAATCATGTTCCTAGTACTCACACATATACTCATGTGAACAAATACATGTATATACTACTGAGTCATTCATTGTTACTTTTTGCCTACTAGATTTTACCACTATTATCTAAGATACGGATTGTCAAATTTAATCAAATATATAAAAATAATAATTGGTAAAACTCAGAATACAAATATGATTTGTGCTAATCATTTTGTATTTGTTTATGAAAATTAGCTCTCTGTATAACTTTTATAGTTTCATGAGTGGAAAATGGCTTTTTCTCAGTTTACACTATGGCTGACTTTTTTTTTTTTTTTTGAACAGCTGAGCACAGCCTTTAGTCCTGCTGCCCTGTAGATTCTACCATAGAAGATATATTTATTTGAACTCTACAAATAAATGAAGATCTCAAGAGAGTGACTTTTCTCAGATCAAAGGACTATGGAGGTGACTTCTCTTCCAGGAGTTCTGAGTTCAATTCCCAGCAACCACATGGTGGCTCACAACTATCTATACTGGGATCCAATGCCCTCTTTTGGTGTGTCTGAAGAAAGTAACAGTGTGTTCACATACATAAAATAAATAAATAAAAAAAATCAGCTGAATTCATAAAGTGACAAATGAAAAGCATGTAGTGTTCAATATTTCACACAATATCTACTTTTGCTTTTCTAACTGTGGGAAGAAATGGAACATAATAACTGTTATTTACCAGTTCTTTTCAGTATATACACCATGGCTGGAGGGGCATATGTTTGTCATAGAATTCAAGCTGAATTATTGCATATTTTAAGATAGAATATATGAATGGCTTATCTACCTTAATAAGAGATATTTAGTGTTTATTTTTTATTTAAAAGAAATAGTGCAAATTTTATTAACATACTGACAAAGGCATAGACTTCAAGAAATATGTACTTTTAATAATTAAATATTTACTATATTATGAAAATATAATTGTTTTAGAAACTGATCAAAGGAGATTTTAACTTTAAATCTGAAAATTATTATCTTATGTGATACAAATATTTTTTCATATATTATATTTAGAAAAGTGAGACAAAAAGTAATTGTAAGAATTGTGGTAACAATGTAATTCCTTCTTATGATTGTTACTGATAATTTTATTTATCTGTTGATTCAGATAATTAAATTGTGTTACAAATACACTCCATAATTATTGAATTTCTTCTGTTTTACTAAAAGGTTCTATAATCTATTGATTTTTGATATTACAATATAATTATTATTCCTTTCTTAAATGACTTCCATATACATCTTCTTGTTCTCTTTCAATTTGTTTTTCAAATTCATTTTTATTTTCTCTAATTGATTTTGCATATATATATATATATGCAAAGTGTGCATGAGAGAAAGAGAGAGAGAGAGAGAGAGAGAGAGAGAGAGAGAGAGAGAGAGAGAGATAAAGAGTAAGAGAGAGAGGCACTGTTACATCCCTGACAGAGAAAACTTTTAAATTATGGCACAACCTCATTTCCTTGATCTTTCCTTTATAGGTGATCTCCCTAAATTTCACGTAAAATATTTCTTAAATCTATTCACATTATCCATACAACATGAACAAATGTGAAATTGTTGAACTGAATATGAACTCATCATTAAGTGTACTATTTATCAATTACATAGCCTTTTATATTATGACAAGTAATTAGAATCTGCAGTCTATCTCAGTGTAGACAAATACTATAGAATGCAAATTTTCCTTTATGGAAAAAATTTGACTGAGTGTTTTGAAAGTTTTTAAACAAAATCATGTCAATCTCTTTTGGTTCATTAATTAAAATGAAGGAACTCAGACAGTTGGAAGTTACACACCTTTTAATTATAAGGTCTTAAGCAAAAAAAGATTTCATTTTAACTTGCTTAAATGTCTGGCTTTAGTGGAGGTAGAAATTGAAGCAACATATTAGAAACAATCAAGTATTTGTTATTCATTAATCAAAGTTACATACTGATGATAGATGTAGGAATAGAAAAATGTTTATTTACTTATTTACTTTCAAGCTTACAGAACATATCTACTTGTTCTTAAGGATTTCAGAACTATTAGTCTTAAATCTTTAGGTCTCATATCAATATTTTCATTGTAACACCCCCACTTCACAGAATAATAAATTTAAATAAATACTAGGCTATGTGAGGTAGTTTGCTTTCTACTTGCTACCCTATTTAATGTTAATGATAATGCTTTTATAAGATCCTGTGCATCAAGTACCAGAAACATTCATTATATATTTGAATAAGTATAAAACCCAGCACATCCAAAACTGAGTTTCTGAGAATCAAAATCTATAGGGTATTGTGATGTTGTATTTTAGTAACATTTGCTAAAATTGAGAATTACAATCGGCTTCAATAACAAAGAATGCAATAATCTCTAAAAACCTTCCTTACATTGCATTTTCTCGTGAACTCAGCATTAGTATGCTAATTGTTAATAATTCTGATTCATTTGCTACACATTTCAATTTCTTTAGATATTTCATGCCAAGCATACATCCAATTTCTAGTGGTATTCTGGTGGTCTTTCAGTTTTTCAATCTTATTGTTAAGGTCACATTAAACTAAATATCATCCTTTAAATATTAAAAGTTCTATATGCAAAACCACTTGAAAATCAATGAGGTGGAATTGTGACTGTTATTCTGGTACTCTGAAATATTTCAATTATGTGTTGGTCACCTAATTGGGCCTCCTGTTTTTCACAGGAGAGCTGTAAAACAGATTGTCCCCAAGGCTTGTCAGGGCTGACATGAATTCTGGCAGTCAGGAAGGGCAGATGGTGTAGACCAGTCCCTGGCAGAGGAAGATCCCATGACAGTTGGAACCAAGGAAGTAGAAATGGACCAGACATAAGTCAAGCACTGAGTGGCTAGTAAACATATCAAAGTTAACACACACAAGAGGGGCACAAAGGCTCATTCAATCTGAACTGCTTTATTCAATCTCATATTAATCTAACTTAAAACAAGACCAACTTACTGCCTACAATCTTTGAAGAAAGGAAGATTTTTTTGTTTGTTTGTTTGTGTGAAGTCAAATTCTGTTTTTGAAAGACACCAAGCTTATCTGTGCAGAGAAAAGTATCCACTTTTCTTTTTCTTGGTCACTGTGAGCAGATTAGAGCTAACAATAATATCATGGGATTGATTGCATATGAATAAATGCTAACTGAAACTCTTCAATAATGATTCTCCTTTAATCCAACTGTCCTTTAAATGAAAGTCAAATGCTCCCTCTATTACTTAACAACAGAATAATAACCTGCTTAAAACTATAAGGAGCACAGTTGGGATTATTGTAATGTATTCAATAAAGAAACAACATACCTTCATAAAGTGTTTGCAAAAAAAATAAAGAAAAATTACATAGCAACATAAGACTAAGACCTGTGAGCAAAACAAGGCAATTGTGGAGAATGTTCCCAAGAGGTGAGTTTGCTATTTAGGCATAAGCAGTATTGAAAGACAATTCAATAGCTTAATTGGTTGGCCTTGGAAAATATCAAACTATACAATATAAATGATAAAGTTTCCTATTAGTTGATACAGACAGGAGAAATGTGTCAAGGTTCTGTACTCTTCTCTGAATGAACTTCTCTGAGTCAATTTTATTACAGTAAGAAAACTTTTAAAAGAAAAATATAATCTTTATTTGTTGTCTTGCCTTTTTTTCCCATTATGATAATGCCATCCTGAATTTCCTTCTATATTCAGAGGACAAAATTATAATTTAAGAAGAATTTTAAAACATTTTTTCCTGAAATGTTGCTTAAAATATTGCCTATTTAGAACAAATAGCAATGACATTAAACTATTTACTGAGAGGGCAAATAATACTATCTTTTAAAGAAACACAAGAGAGAACACTAACAAGAAAATCTGATTTAATTTTTAGAAAAGAACAGGGCAAAGATTATACTTTCCAGATACCCCTGTTACAATATAATTATTTTAAAGTTGAAATGCTTTTTGCTATATTATCTTCACAACAACACATCTTAATTGGCATGATCATACTAAAAATAACACTGTATGATGAATGAATACATTCACAATCTCATAAATATAAATACCAAAGCTTTTTATCACTAGTGATTGATATTTAGAATTTCCTATAATATGACAATATTCAAATCATCTCTAAAATGATTTTCAATTTATCATACCCCAAACAGAAAAATTTTATTTTAAAATTTTCTGAATAACTTATAAATTATAAGTGACCAAACCATTAAACTCATTGATTCTCTTAACTTTGAAAATTTTAAAGTAAGAACAGGGCTGTAGAGATGGCTCAGCAGTTAAGAGCACTGACTGTTCTTCCGAAGGTCCTGAGTTCAAATTCCAGCAACTACATTGTGGCTCACAACCATTTGTAACGAGTTCTTATGCCCTCTTCTGGAGTGTCTGAAGACAATTAGTGTATTCCCATATAAAAAAATAAATGTAAAAAAAAAAAGAAAAATTTAATCATATGGCAGATTTTGGTACATTTTGAATAGACCTAACCAAATGTAAATAAAATGGATAAATAACACAAATGTTCATGTAAAAATTTAATGCTTCCTCTGCTTCTCACATCTGTATTTGCTATTGACTTCCTCATTTTGGTTCAGAGGTTTTAGAAGTAAAATACATTTACAAAATATAAGCAACCACAAAGCATAGCTCTGACTGACGACGCCATTCTCCCCTTGTCTTTCATTTGATAACACGCTTACCTGAAGCATCAGAACTTGTCATCACTGAGATAGTCACACGCGCCAGCACCCCACTGCTCTTGTTCAATCTGCAAACAGTATGTGAAAGTTTGTCAGATTCGTGTGTTTTCAGCATGATACTCTGTCACTGTCTTGCAGGTTACCAAGCCACCACATCTTCTGCTGCAGTTTTCCCCGCAGAAAACAGGTGTGTATTGATTACATCGTCAGCAGGGAAACAGGAGTTTTCTGTCCTCCTTACCATGTTATTATAACCTAAAGTAGCAGCTAAAATGCCGCAACAAGCTGGTCTGTAGTGATCCGGAGGTAAAGTTTCCAGGTGTTTGGGAAGTTCCTGATGTGAATTGGCAGGCTGATTTGGTTTCTTTCGTGTAATGATAGCATTTTCTTAATGCTTCTTTTAGGGCACCCTACAGTGATTTCTTACAAATATAACCCCATATGAATGACAGCTAAATAAGGGTCTGTTAGTTAGATGGGTAGGGACTGCCTGATTAAATCCTATCTCTCTTTGCATCTATGTGTTTATTTTCCTCTCCTCACTCATATCTTCATTTGTAATATTCAAGATACATTAAGGGTATTTTTAACACGTGTATTGAGGTGCATATACAAATAAGACTGGAGAGATGGCTCAGTGCTTAAGAGTTCTTCAAGAGTCAGTTTTGTTTTCAGTACCCTTCCTTGGCAGCAAAGAACTACTTGGGCTCTTGGGAATCTGCCGCCAGCTTGTGACATCCTTCATTTAATACACACAACTGGAATATATACATATATGAACAAGGACATGTAAATAAAATAAAAAAATTTTTTAAAGAGAAAGTTGTTATCTTGGCTAAATAAAATAGCATCGCAAGTTATCTTGTGTGTTTTCCTCTTATCATTCCAGTTAATTTAATTATTATGCATTGAAATATACTTTACAGAAAAACACAACACTTTTTGAAGTGTTAGAAGTATTTTAGACCATACATTACTCCACTTATCACATAATAAAATTTTTGAAAAGGAAAAGGTTTGCTGGAATCAAATTTAATAATATTTCACATAATTCAGTATTTTCTCTTCTTATTCCAGATAATATATTTTAATAATTATCACCCAAAATATAATTTATTGAGGTGTGAGCAGAATGTATGTCAAATATTTCTCATTTTAATGGGCTTTACGTTAGGACTTACTGTAAATACTCAACAGGAAATGAAATTTCTTTGTAAAAAATGTATTTCTTACTATCATGTGTGTATAAGATGCTTGTGTGAATTTTTGTGTAGTAATGTATGTCTTGAGGTCAGAGAATGGTTTCATGGAGTTTGTTCTATGCTTCCAACTTACAAAGGTTCTAGAAAAGGAAACTCATGATACAGTAAGCGTTTTACCCACAGTGCAATCTCAATGAGCATAAACTTTCTTTTCTTTTTATTTAATATCATTCTCATACTTATTGTTGTATTCAATATATTTTTTATTTACATTTCAAATGATTTCCCCTTTCCTGGCATCCCACTCCCCGAAAGTCCAATAAGCTCTCTTCCCTCCCTCTGTTCTCCTATCCACCCCTTCCCACTTCCCTGTTCTGGTATTGCCTTATACTACTACACTGAGACTTTCCATAACCAGGGGCCACTCCTCCATTCTTCTTGGACATCATTTGATGTGCAGATTATGTTTTGGGTATTCCAATTTCTAGGCTAATATCCACTTACTAGTGAGTGCATACCATGATTGATCTATTGAGACTGGGTTACTTCACTTAGTATGATATTCTCCAGCTCCATTCATTTGTCTAAGAATTTCGTGAATTCATTGTTTCTAATGGCTGAATGGTACTCCAATGTGTATATATACCACATTTTTTGCATCCATTCTTCTGTTGAGGGATACATGGGTACTTTGCAGATTCTGGCTATTATAAATAGGGCTGCTATGAACATAGTGGAGCATGTATCCTTATTACATGCTGGGGAGTCCTCTGGGTATATGCCCAGGAGTAGTATAGCAGGATCCTCCAAAAGTGATGTGCCCAGTTTTATGAGGAACCGCCAGACTGATTTCCAGAGTGGTTGTACCAAATTGCAACCCCACCAGCAGTGAAGGAGTGTTCCTCTTTCTCCACATCCTCGCCAACACCTGTGTCTCCTGAGTGTTAAAAACTGCATGGTATTGGTACAGTGACAGGCAGGCGGATCAATGGAATAGGATTGAATATCCAGAAATGAACCCACACACCTATGGCCACTTGATCCTCGACAAAGGGGCTGAAAACATCCAGTGGAAAAAAGATAGCCTTTTCTTTTTTTTTTTTTTTTTAGCTGAGCTTAGGTCAGCAGGCTTAGCAGCATCTCTCTTTTCCTGCTGAGCAATTTAATGCTATTTTTATACACGGTGAACATTTTAAGTATCTGTGGTTTTTGTCTTTTGGTTTTGTGTTTTAGTTTTAGAGTTATATAAGACAAACATCTCTGTCATGTATAGACTCAAATACATTCATTTGTAAATATGTTTGTGTGTTGCTATTTTCATGGCTACGTATTGGTTCACAATGAATGCAGTGTAAAGTAATTAGGAAATACTATGATTACAGAGGGGGTCCATTTTCTGGTCTTGTTGAAAGTGCTCATCTTTTGTCACTAGTGCAAGTGTTAGCTGTGGGTCTGACCCCTAGCCTCTGCTGCTTTATTCTTTTTTAAGCCTTTAGAAATTACATTCTTTTTTTTTAATTTTTTTTATTCGAAATAATTTATTTACATTTCAAATGATTTCCCCTTTTCTAGCCCCCTCCCACTCCCTGAAAGTCCCGTAAGCCCCCTTCTCTTCCCCTGTCCTCCCTCCCACCCCTTCCCAGTTCCCCGTTCTGGTTTTGCCGAATAAGAGGACAGATCGGCAACCAACAAATTGGGAAAAGATCTTCACCAATCCTACATCAGATAGAGGGCTAATATCCAATATATATAAAGAACTCAAGAAGTTAGACTCCAGAAAACCAAACAACCCTATTAAAAAATGGGGTACAGAGTTAAACAAAGAATTCTCACCTGAAGAACTTCGGATGGCGGAGAAGCATCTTAAAAAATGCTCAACTTCATTAGTCATTAGGGAAATGCAAATCAAAACAACCCTAAGATTTCATCTTACACCAGTCAGAATGGCTAAGATTAAAAATTCAGGAGACAGCAGGTGTTGGAGAGGGTGTGGAGAAAGAGGAACACTCCTCCACTGCTGGTGGGGTTGCAAATTGGTAAAACCACTCTGGAAAGCAGTCTGGCGGTTCCTCCGAAAACTGGGCACCTCACTTCCAGAAGATCCTGCTATACCACTCCTGGGCATATACCCAGAGGATTCCCCACCATGTAATAAGGATACATGTTCTACTATGTTCATAGCAGCCCTATTTATAATTGCCAGATGCTGGAAAGAACCCAGGTATCCCTCAACAGAAGAGTGGATGCAAAAAATGTGGTATATCTACACAATGGAGTACTATTCAGCCATTAGAAACAATGAATTCATGAAATTTTTAGGCAAATGGATGGAGCTAGAGAACATCATACTAAGTGAGGTAACCCAGACTCAAAAGGTGAATCATGGTATGCACTCACTAATAAGTGGTTATTAACCTAGAAAACTGGAATACCCAAAACATAATCCACACATCAAATGAGATACAAGAAGAAAGGAGGAGCGGTCCCTGGTTCTGGAAAGACTCAGAGAAAGATAGCCTTTTCAACAAATGGTGCTGGTTGAACTGGAGGTCAGCAAGCAGAAGAATGCGAATTGATCCATCCTTATCTCTTTGTAATAACCTCAACTCTAAATGGATCAAGGACCTATACATAAAAACAGACACTCTGAATCTAGTAGAAAAGAATCTGTGGAAGACCCTTAAGGACATTGGTACAGGGGGAACGTTCCTGAACAGAATACCAATAGCTTATGCTCTAAGATCAAGAATTGACAAATGGGACGTCATAAAATTACAAAGTTTCTATAAGGCAAAGGACACCATCAAAAGGACAAATCAGCAACCAACAAATTGGGAAAAGATCTTCACCAACCCTACATCAGATAGAAGGCTAATATCCAATATATATGAAGAACTCAAGAAGTTAGACCACAGAAAACCAAATAACCCTAATAAAAATGGGGTACAGAGCTACACAAAGAATTTTCACCTGAAGAACTTTGGATGGCTGAGAAGCGGCTAAGGTCAAAAACTCAGGAGACAGCAGGTGTTGGCAAGGATGTGGAGAGAGAGGAACACTCCTCCACTGCTGGTGGGGCTGTAAGATGGTACAACCACTGTGGAAATCAGTCTGGAGTTTCCTCAGAAAACTGGACATGAGACTTCCAGAGGACCCTACTATACCTCTCCTGGGCATATACCCAAAGGATTCCCCGGCATGCAATAAAGACACATGCTCCATTATGTTCATTGCAGCCTTATTTATAATAGCCAGAAGATGGAAAGAACCCAGATGCCCCTCAAAGGAGGAATGGATACAGAAAATGTGGTATATTTACACAATGGAATACTACTCAGCAATTAGAAACAATGAATTCACAAAATTTTTAGGCAAATGGTTTGATCTGGAAAATATCATCCTAAGTGAGGTAACCCAATCACAAAAGAATACACATGGAATGCAATCTCTGATAAGTGGATATTAATTAGCCCAGAAGACCTGAATACCCAAGGCACAAATTGCATAACAAATGACTCCCATGAAGAAGTATTGAGAGGGTCCTGATCCTGGAAAGGATTGATCTAGCATGGGAAGGGAATATAAGGACAGAGAAAAAGGAGGGAGGTGATTGGAGAAGGGATGGAGAGAAGAAGGTTTATGGGACATGTGGGGAGGGGGGATCCGGGAAAGGGGAAATCATTTGGAATGTAAACAAAGAATATAGAAAATAAAAATATTAAAAAAATGCTCAACATCATTAGTCAATTAGGGAAATTCAAATTAAAACAACCCTGAGATTTCACCTTACACCAGTCAGAATGGCTAAGATTAAAAACTCAGGAGACGGCAGGTAAAGTAAACTTTCAACAAATATTTTAATTACCAGTTTAGTACATTAAAGCTACTACATTATGGAATGTGGAGGCCTACGCGTGGGTGTGCACACAGGTATACTTGTACATACACACACGCCATCCAGTGCTTGCAGAAGCTACAACAGGACGGTGAATCTGCTGGAGCTTAGCTTCAAGTAGTGGCACGTCAAAATGAATGATGGGAAATGAACTCTTGCACTCTGAGGAAGCTACAAGTGCTTTTATTTATTTGTTTGTTTATTTATTTATTTATTTATTTATTTATTTATGTGTTTAAGTGTTTATTTATTTATTAGTTATTTTCTTTATTTACATTTGAAATATTATCCCCTTTCCCAGTTTCTCCGTGGAATCCTCCTCTCCCACGGCCACTATGAGAGTGCTCCCTCCCTGCCACTCTAGCCTGGTTCCCTGTGCCCTGGGGCATGCAACTTTCAGAGGACCAAGCTCTGCAAACCATTTTCAGTCCCTGACAATATTTCAACCAATTAATAAAAAACAGTAACTAAGTATTCTCAATGTGTTCTCAATGTACAGTGACATCCTGAGACTTGGCCTGTCTATGATTATCCTTGAACTGCAAAAATATTATCATTTTTTAAATAAAAGAGACAGGATCTTTCTATATTGCTCATGCTGGAGAGCAGAGGTGATTCATCAACAGAGGAGGATTGACTTTTTGTTTCTGACATGGTCTTGTATATCACTCATTAGGTCACTTGGTGGTCTCTCACTCCTGGGAGGTCACTGTACTGATACCAAATCTAGTGAGGATATCAGATCAGCATAACATACAGCCCAGAAATCCTGATCTTTGGATTGTCCTGTCTCAGCCTCCCCGGTTGTTGAGACTATAGGCATGCACCACTATTCATAAACAGTCATCTTCATCTAACTGAAAAGAAAAACTTTGCAACATATTCATCCATATATGTTAATTGATTTAACCCATATTTAATAATAAAATACAAAAATGTTAAATCCTTATTTTACTCAGATCATCTTAAAATTTTAAGAATAATTTTGAATAGTGCTATGAGTAGTAATAATGTTTCATTTTCATACATGTAGAACATATATTTTGAATATAGTCACCCTTGATTTAAGCACCCTGCTTGGTTACCCTCTCCCTCCTGCAGATCACTTTTCTAAATTTTTTACTATCAATTTATACACACACACACACACACACACAACATACACACACATTGCTGATTCAAGAAGTTTCATCATAGTTTATTCAAACTGAATGTCTATTGCTATGGTAAAGGCAATAAATTGAGGAAAGAGTTTATTCCATCATTACAGTTTATAGTTCATCATGTAGAGAAATCTAGGCAGGAATTCAAAGCAGGAGCCAATGTACAAGAACAGAAGCAGACACCCAGGCACCACAAAGAACCACTGTTTACTGGCTTTCTTACTGTGGCATGTTCAACATGCTCTCTTCTATCACCACTGGACTAGGCAGTGCATGGCCCACTTGGTGTAGAATGAGCCTTCCCACATCAGGCATCAATCAAAAACCTTACATACTTGTTCAGAAGCAATCTAATGAAGAAATTTTTCACTTGGCTTATATATCACATAATTTTCTCAGAACCTTTCTAGTTGTATTCACCTGGACATATACCATTTTGAATATTTATATTGCTTCTCCTACCATATATAACTTCCATAGATAGTTTATTATACTTTTTCAATAGTTTTAAGTTTCTTTAAAGATATATCCATCTATGTGTGTATGTGTATGTGTGTGAGTGAGTATGAGTGTGAGTAATCACCATATTGTATAATGTTATTGTGTTGATGCTGCTGTTTATTTCATCTTATAATGATCAAGGGTTTAATAACATTACATAGAGAGTGATAGTTAGAAAAAGAGAAAAACTAGAATATAATCTATAGTTTTCTCTATGAATTTTTCAAATTTCTTTTCTGTTTTCTAGTATTTTGCATACATTGTTTTCTTGTACTTTCTTTTTCCATGGTAACTTTGCCATTGGTTGCATGGGCATAGAATTAATTTTTTTCTCATAAGAATTAATTCATAATTTCCCTGCAGAAGTATTTGTCCTCTGTTAGAAGGATGTGGTTGTAAGATATGAAATGTAGATTTGAGAAATTTCACTGAAGCTCCTGCACTGTGGCTGGGCAAATTATTTCTATTCCAAAATGCACTGTAATTTTGGTTCCTGCTCTTCTATATAGAAGGGGTTTTATTAGTCCTATCAAATTGTTTTAGATTTCCCAACTAGTTATCGAATAGTAATTCTTCAGTCTGAATACACACATAAATGCAATATTATACAGACTGACTGACTGAATGGGGTTTATTCATGTATTTAGCTACACACGCTCACACACACACACACTCACACACACATACACACACACACATACACATATCTGCACTGAAAAGGTAGGCCATGCATCTATGAGAGAAGGGAAGGGCATAAGGGAGGCTTTAGAGAGAGGAAAAGAGGAAAGATGGGGATGAAATATAATTATATTATAGTTTCAAAATCAAAAGAGAAAAGTATTGAAATGTAAATAAAAAATATATTGAATAAAAAAATTAAAAAAATAATAAATAAATAAATAAATAAATAAATAAATAAGTAAAATAAGACAAAAAAGAAATATTTCATGAAATTTTTCACTTGTTCAGTGTTAATTTTGGAGTGGGTAGGGGTGATCATAGATTTAAAGGTGTTCAAATTTCTGAGAGTTCTCAACCCTAGACCACATTTTTTATCAACCTGTCTGTCCTGTCTCAAGGAAGAAACTAGAAACTTGGAATACCCAAGACATAATCCACACATCAAATGAGATACAAGAACAGAGGAGTGGCCCCTGGTTCTGGAAAGACTCAGTGTAGCAGTATAGAGCAAAACCAGAACAGGGAAGTAGGAAGGGGTGGGTGGGAGAAAAGGGGGGAGGGAAGAGGGCTTATGGGACTTTGGGGGAGTGGGGAGCCAGGAAAGGGGAAATCATTTGAAATGTAAATAAAAATATATCCAATAAAAACATAAAAATAAATAAATAAAAAGAATCTAAGAACTGGAAAATATAAATGTTCTTTCACCTGGAAATACCATGACTGCTGCAGAATCAACTCTTAGCAGGTGTGCTGACCAAACTGGACCTGCACGAAATCAAGCCAGTTAAAAATCCCACATAGATGGGGGAGAGACTAGAGAGGGCCAGCCCTTGAAAGGAGGTGTAGATCTTTCACATGTTTGGTAAGAGTCGCTCCAAGGTACATTATACTGTTTGTGGCTATTGTGAAGGGGGTCATTTCCCTAATTTCTTTCTCAGCCTGCTTATCCTTTGAGTATAGGAAGGCTACTGATTTGCTTGAGTTGATTTTATAACCTGTCACTTTGCTGAAACTGTAGGAGTTTCCTAGTGGAGTTTTTTGGGTCACTTAGGTAGACTATCATATCATCTGCAAATAATGATAGTTTGACTTCTTCCTTTCCAATTTGTATCCCTTTGACCTCCTTATGTTGTCTAATTGCTCGAGTTAGTACCTCAAGTACAATATTAAAAAGATAAGGAGAAAGGGGGCAGCCCTGTCTAGTCCCTGATTTAAGTGGGATTGCTTCAAGTTTCTCTCCATTTAGTTTGATGCTGGCTACTGGTTTGCTGTATATTGCTTTTACTATGTTTAGGTATGGGCCTTGAATTCCTGTTTGTCTAATGCTTTTTCAGCATCCAATGAAATGATCATGTGTCTGTTTGTTTGTTTTTTTTTTAGTTTGTTTATGTAGTGGATTGCATTGATGGATTTTCGTATATTGAAGCAAAGGAAATAGAAGAAGACCTCAAAAAATGGAAAAACCTCCCATGCTCATGGATCAGCAGGATTAATATAGTTAAAATGGCCATTTTGCCAACAGCAATATACAAATCCCAACTCAATTCTTCATAGAGTTAGAAAGAGCAATTCTCAAATTCATCTGGAATAAAAAAAAAAAAACAGGATAGCTAAAACTATTCTCAACAACAAAAGAAATTATGGGGGAATCAGTATCCCTGACCGCAAGCAATACTACCGAGCAATAGTGCTAAAAACTGCATGGAATTTGTACAGTGACAGTCAGGTAGATCAATGGAACAGGATTGAAGATCCAGACATCCACACACCTATGGCCACTTGATCCTCGACAGAGGGGCTGAAAACATCCAATGGATAAAAGATAGCCTTTTCAACAAATGGTGCTGGTTCAACTGGATTGGAGGTCAGCATGCAGAAGAATGCGAATTGATCCATCCTTATCTCCTTGTATTAAGCTCAACTCCAAATGGATCAAGGACCTCCACATAAAGCCAGACACTCTGAAGCTAATAGAAAAGAATCTGGGGAAGACCCTTGAGGACATCGGTACAGGGGGAAAGTTCCTGAACAGAACACCAATAGCGAATGCTCTAAGATCAAGAATTTCCAAATGGGACCTTATAAAATTACAAAGTTTCTGTAAAGCAAAGGATACCATCAAAAGGACAAATCGACAACCAACAAATTGGGAAAAGATCTTCACCAACCCTACATCAGATAGAGGGCTAATATCCAATATATACAAAGAACTCAGTAAGTTAGACCCCAGAAAACCAAATAACCCTATTAAAAATGAGGTACAGAGTTAAACAAAGAATTCTCACCTGAAGAACGTCAGATGGCGGAGAAACATCTTAAAAAATGTTCAACTTCATTAGTCATCAGGGAAATGCAAATCAAAACAACCTGGAGATTTCACCTTACACCAATCAGAATGGCTAAGATTAAAAACTCAGGAGACAGCAGGTGTTGGTGAGGATGTGGAGAAAGAGGAACACTCCTCCACTGCTGGTGGGGTTGCAAATTGGTACAACCACTCTGGAAATCAGTCTGGCGGTTCCTCAGAAAACTGGGCACCTCACTTCCAGAAGATCCTGCTATACCACTCCTGGGCATATACCCAGAGGATTCCCCAGCATGTAATAAGGATACATGCTCCACTATGTTCATAGCAGCCCTATTTATAATAGACAGAAGCTGGAAAGTACCCAGGTATCCCTCAACAGAAGAATGGATGCAAAAAATGTGGTATATTTACACAATGGAGTACTATTCAGCCATTAGAAACAATGAATTCATGAAATTCTTAGGCAAATGGATGGAGCTGGAGAAGATCATACTAAGAGAGGTAACCCAGTCTCAAAAGATCAATCATGGTATACACTCACTAATAAGTGGATATTAGCCTGGAAAACTGGAATACCCAAAACATAATCCACACATCAAATGAGGTACAAGAAGAATAGAGGAGTGGCCCCTGGTTCTGGAAAGACTCAGTGTAGAAGTATAAGGCAAAACCAGAACATGGAAGTGGGAAGAGGTGGGTGGGAGAACAGGGGGAGGGAAGGGGGTTTATGTAACTTTGGGGAGTGGGGGGCCAGAAAAGGGGAAATCATTTGAAATGTAAATAAAATATATAACAAATAAAAAAAGAAAAGAAACAAATAAAAAGAAAATCTAAAGAAATTAAAAAACAAAACAAAACAGGAAAAAAAAAGAAAAAAAGAAAGGAGGTGTAGAGTAGAAGACTGCTAGGTAAGGCATAGTGGTTTGACTTTTTGAGTGACAACTGGTAAGTTGCCCATTTCCAAGAGGATGACCCCACATTCGTGTCCATATCGTCATTGCTAACTAGATCCCAAGTGTTCAGCAGTAGAAACAACAACATGAAATAAAACAAGCAGTCTCCCCAAACTCAGTCCTATAGAGGGAGAGACCAACACTCAGCAGGGATACACTTCAGTCTACTCCCCCCTGACAAATAAAGCCTCTCCTTAAGTGAATACTGATTTTTTTTCTTTCTGGTACAATAAGCAATATTTATTCCTCAGAGCTTCACTTTGAAGAAGTGGAGAGGCTGTTGGAGCAGAAGTCACATGAAGTGGAGTTATCATTGACGTATAAGCAGCAAGGATAAGCACAATGCCAAGTTTGCTTGTAAGCTGGCCCGCCAAGGCTTGGAAAGCCTCCCAGGGCAGATGGTGCTTTGAACGCATGGGCTCCATTGCACCAGGCAGGAGGGGCCTCCAAAGCCAGTGGCTTCCAGTGTTATAGCTGAGGGTCTTCAGACTAAGTGAGGTGAAGAATTGAAGGGGATGGGCTGAAACTGAAATTGGACTGTTGTAACCACTTCCCCGCTGATCTCGGGGCATTACTTCAGAGCATTTTAGGACAGAAATATGGATCAGTTGAAGGCTCTGGAGAGCACAGTATGAAGTGCTTGCAAGACTGTAGATTCAGGAAGAATTTCCATTCATTTCTCCTGAAATTCAGGAGATTTTTCATTTCCTGCTGCTCCACTTTGCCTCGTGCCACTCTTTTAAATATCTATTTTACATTTCTCTCCAGGCATTGCTCTGAGGGTACCTACCAGAGCTGAGGTTGATGGTTTGCCCATTGCAATGAAGAGTCCAAGAAGCGTTATTTATTTTCACTCTGCTTATGTATTATCTATAAAGGAATGGAAGTGAGTTGCCTTGTCACAGAAGTTGGAAAACTAACCACATTGCCCTCCCTCCTCTTGGCACTGGATCTATTATGAGTTATAACAGGATATTTTATTAGGTGTGAATGTGCTCATTTGTTTTCTTTTACAATACTTTATTAAAGGTTCACTTCATAAATTCTCTTTATCCTGTTCACACAATATTCTTAACATGTTTTATAAAAATCAAACATTTTGATTTTTAGCGTTAATTTGTTCACTTTCAGTTTAATTTTGTTTCAATGCAAGGACGCTTGTGAAATCTCAGGCTGTGAATATTTTCATCTTATTTTTTCCCTATACTTTCTTTTCTTTGTGAGATTTTAATCATGTGCAGTCCACCTTCACATTAACTGAAATGCTAGCTTTTTGTCGAAGGGTTGGGATTCTTCCTGCTGATATAGGTGGATCCTTCTGCTTTCTATCACTCATTCTTTGTGTGCTTACCAAAAATATTGTGTATTTGGAATCCACATATGGAAATTTTCAGGCATCATTTTCTCACATATGTTTTGACCTTCCACGAATAATTTAAATTCAGGTGTAGTAACATTTCTGAAATTATTCCAATGTGAACTGATATTATTTCCATTTAGATTATCTTTGTATACTAAAACAAGAGTAGATGTATGAATATTTTCTCCTAGTGTCTAATTTTTTTCGAATATAATATATTTGCTCCATCCCATAAGTTCTAATCCCATAGTAACTTTGGTTTCTTTCTGTGATCTTATAAAATATTCTTTTCATGCTTAAACTTTAATGTTTAGACTTTAATATTTGTCACAGTTTAGATTACTTTTTACTAATATATATTATTCTGGAACACATTTGGTCTGTGATATAATTTGTATTAAAATCCAGACTTTCTGATTTATGCATCAGCTGCTAATATCTGAATTGTGTGGGTTTTTTTTTCAAGGCTGATTTTCCATTATAAAAATATCTACATGGAGTCCCTTTTTCTGTTCCCACCTGGCTCTTCAGGCTCACTGGTATTAGACATCCACTTCATCTGCAATTAATACTCGATAAACTAAGGTATGAACCTTCTGTGTACTAAACACACGGTCCTCTTAGCTTTGAGAATTCTGTTCTTTTTTGTGAAAACAAGCAATATTTATAGTAATTTATTATGTACATATAAATCTGCATTATTTCCAATTTTAGTGGTTGTTATATGTTAGTTTTAACTAATTTCTATTTCAGTAGGATCTCTGCAAAAAAAAATCTGATTTTTTTTTCTGAATAATGTCTTCCTTGGGGCATAATTTTCTGGTTTGTCTTTTTGTTTCATGGATTTGAAACTGAGAGGTTGAGTTGCTTATTAATTCTAGCAAACTTTATTTATTCTTCTAATCTATCTTCTAATACCTTGTATCTCGATGATACTAGTTACACATATGGTGCAGTAACATTGCTTTATTAATCATTTTTAGATAATGACCAAGATTATGTCCATAAGGATGATGGCTTTCATAATTTCCTCTCTGATTTTTAGTTTTAGGAATGCTAATGCACCTGTCCACCTCCAAACTCATGAATCCATCATCCATCCAACAGATGCATTACTTTTTTCCCCCCTAGGAAGCAAAGGAGTTCTTCAAATTCATTTTGCATTTGCTTTTGTTTTTCAACTTAATAATTTATCAGTCATGTTTTTCTTATTAGATATTTGCTTTATTTGCTTTATTTATGTTTCAAATGGTATCTCTTTTCCTCCTTTACACTCCAAAACCCCTTATTCCATTGCCCAACTGCTCTGTTCCCACATTTTCCTGACCTGGCATCCCCCGACACTGAAGCATCAAGGCTTCACAGGATAAATGGCCTCTTCTGTCATTGATGTCTAAAAAGGCCATCCTTTGCTACATATGTAGCTGGAGCCATTGGTCCCTCCATGTGTAATCTTCTGTTGGTGGTTTACTCCCTGGGAGCTCTGGGGGTACTTGTTGGTACATACTATTTCTTCCTCCTATGGGGCTGCAAACCACTTCAGCTCCTTGGGAACTTTCTCTAGTTCCTCCATAGGGGATCCTATGCTCAGTCTGTTGGTTGGCTGTGAACTATGGGTATTTTGATCCAACTCCTAAGAAATAATCAAAGTATCCATTCTTTGGTCTTCCTTCTTCTTGAGCTTCATGCAGTATATGAGTTGTATCTTGGGTATTCTGAGCTTTTGGTCTAATATCTACTTATCAGTGAGAGCATACCATGTGTGTTCTTTTGTATTTTGGTCACCTCACTCAGGATGATATTCTCTAGTTCCATTATTTGCCTAAGTATTTCATGAATTCATTGTTTTTAATAGCTGAGTAGTACTCCGTGATTCAGCTGCTGGAACTGTAATATGGAAACTCTAAAATAAACATGACATTTTTATTTTAGAGTTTCCATATTACAGTTCCAGCAGCTGAATCATAAGTGTCATATAGTTAAAATTCTTATGAATCAGTTACAACTGACATGAAATGTTACACAAATACTTCAATATATCATAAAACATTTGGATTATAAACTTTAACTGTCCAAAAGGACTCCAGCAATATAACAACATTCGTTTTGATGACTAATACCCACTTGACTGCAGCATTATATAAAATGTGGGCATTACAGCTGAGTAAATAAGTGTTAAATTTGATTTAATTTTGGTTAAATTCTAATAATCACATATGGCTGATGGTTTCTGTATTAAACAGCTTAATTCTAGAATTTATCAAATCTAATTTTACAAATTTAGGTAATAAAGCATTCATTGAAACAAATTACTCCATCTTCTTTGGTATGCAAGAAATTGCTCTTGTAACGTGCAGGCAAAGATATAACATATCTGGCAATAATAGGACATTTTGGATCCCAAACTCTAGCTTGTCATCTCCAGATTTTGGGAAAAAACAAAACAAAACAAAAAACAAAAACAAACAAAATAACTAATTTTTGATGAATAATAATGGTTTGAACAGTTTCCTACTTTAGTTTTTATATAGTCTCTGAAACATGGTTCCAGGCTACAGGGCTGGTGTTTATTTTCCATACAATGAAATATGTGCAAACTTCAGAATGCATCTTGACATAAAAGGAAAAAAACATTTTATGCTCTGCACTCAATTTTGACATACTTGTTAATAGTATAATGGTCAGTAGATATCAAAATGAAGATTAAAAGAGGACATTTTAGCATATCGTGAACCTATGACTAGGGATAATTATCATGATGTCATTTTCTCTTTTGCATACATAGGGAGAAATCTATATGCCATGCAGTTTCTGAGATAGAAAGAAACTGAATATGCTTCAGCAATTTCTTGTTAAATGTTTCTTTAAATGAGCCTCAGAATTCTGACCTTACAAGTCAAACCATGCTCAACGTTTGTTTTTAATTTGAGTATAATCTGTACATAGCATAAAATAATTCACATTTAATTTAATTATGAAGTCTCATATCTGCATGTCAATGCATACCTAAAATAGGTGAGCAAACTACATGTTGTTGGCTTCCCTTGTTAATCATTTATGGGCAGACAGGGTAGGCTGTGTGAAGAATGTTGAGATATAACTCATACGTCCATGAGCTGAATCATTTATCAATTAGCAGATTTGTCCCATTCGCTCCCTGCTGTGTCCCAGGATTATTTCAACTAGATGAGATGGTGAACAAACTACTGGTAATTTAGTCAGCTGATAATAGATGCATAGCATTTTAGCACTACAGCGGGGAGCCTGTATATTACCTCTCAGTTCATAGGATTGTTGCACCAGTGTAACACCAATTAACACTTAAATGATAGAGCTTTGGTTTCTAGGTAAAAACTGGGAATTCTCCTCAGATGGCTCTGTACTAGATCCTGTGTAGTTACTATATTTAATCAGCTGAAAGCCTAGGGCATACTCTTGCCATGTTGCCATTACTTATAATTGAATCTAGCACTGCTGCTGTGCAAACCTTACTGGCATCATTTTTATGAGGTTTAATGGTTTCTGGTATTACTCCTAGCTTCTCGCCCATCAGGATATTCTGCTACAGTGTGGGGCAGCAATTTTTTTTAAACATGATTATAGTTAAAACAGAATTATACCACCTTTCTCTCTCCCTTTCCAAACACCCCTAGTTACTGTCTCTTGAACCACTGCCATGCACTCCTATTGTCAAACATATAATCCCTTGTCTTTTATTATCTGTACACACACACACACACACACACACACAAACAAACAACTTCATTCATTTTGTGTGTTTATGTCTCTATACTGGCATATAGATATTTAAAAACTAATTGTAAGAGGGGGGGCTCATCACAGGCAAGGCTAAGTCTCTTTCTCCCAGAATTCATTAGTTGCCTGTATTTTCTCATCTAAAAGTGGGACCCTGTGAAATTACCCACCCCAGCAAGTAACATATCCATCAAAATGACCATTTTTTTCTTATTTTCAGATCCTGTTCTAGGAGAGATTGTTTCATCAGAGACTTCCTGATTTTCTGAATCTTACCTTCTTTTCACATCTCCCTCTTTGACATTCCCAAATCCATAGATGCAGTAATGTGATCTAGATGAATTTACTGGGCCTGGACTCACCAGAATATGTGAACCTCTGCATCCTTTGTTCAGTTTTAGTTTACTGTGAATTTTCTACTTTGCTGCAAAGAGAAAGTTTTTGACGAAGAGTACTAGTACACTTATTTGTGGTTATAAGGTAAATATTAAGGATATAGTAGGGGTTTATGCTTTTCCAGCAGGCTAGGGTCAGTAGACACATTTTAGGGTCCATGAATTAAACCAGGCCCAGAAAAATGGCTGGCTACACTTCCAGTTCCGGGCATGTTTTCCCTTATAATGAGTGAGCCTTAAGTTGAGTTAAAGAGATGTTTGTTGAAGTGGACATATGACAGTCACTTAGTGTACTTTTAAGAATACTGTGCCATAATACTAACTGTCATAGTTTAAAGGTGTTGTATCTAATTAGAACTGTAGAACTGATTTCCAGAGTGGTTTTACCAGCTTGCAAATCCACCAGCAGTGGAGGAGTGTTCCACTTTCTCCACAACCTCTCCAGCATCTGCTGTTTCCTGAGGTTTTTTTTTTTTTTTTTTTTTTTTTTTTTTTATTTTTTTTTTTTTATCTTAGCCATTCTGACTGGGGTAAGGTGAAATCTCAGGGTTGTTTTGATTTGCATTTCCTTGATGACTAAGGATGTTGAATATTTCTATAGGTGCTTCTCAGCCATTAGATATTCCTCAGGGGAAAATTCTTTGTTTAGCTCTGTATCCCATTTTTAATAGGGTTATGTGGCTCTCTGTACTCTAACGTCTTGAGTTCTTTGTATATATTGGATATTAGCCCTCTGTCAGATGTAGGGTTGATGAAGATCTTTTCCCAATCTGTTGGTTGCCATTTTGTCTGCTTGACAGTGTCCTTTACCTTACAAAAACTTTGTAATTTTATGAGGTCCCATTTGTCAATTCTTGATCTTAGAGCATAAGCTATTAGTGTTCTGTTCAGGAACTTTTCAACTGTGCCCATGTCCCCAGGGGGTTGATTGGGGAATGGGCAGAGGGTGGGATGTGAGGACATCCTCGTGGGGAAGGGGCCTGAGAGGAGGTATGAGATGTGGAACAGTCAGAGGGTGGACTGGGAGTAGAATAAAATATGGAGTATAAAATAAATAATTTGATGAATGAATGAATAAATAAATAAATAAAAATTTAAATTAAAAATAAAACTAAAGTTACTCTTGACACATCCATACATGTACACATGAAGATAATAATATTTCAGAAACTGTAATCTAGCATTCTAGATTTGAGAGCTCTTGTGTTTATTCTCAGTCATGTCCTCACCTGGAGTAATAGGCTTTTGCTATTTTTGACAGAATTCTTGTTATGGTTTATTTACTATGAGAATTATGAGATGATATAATACCAGATGAAACAGTTCTACATCTGTGGTTGTACTAAATATTTATTAACTGTTTAGACATAAAATTTTTAGGATATTAATAAAATGTCCTTATTAATTTAAAAAGGCTACTATTGAAAAAAGTATCAAAATTCTTCAAGCATCTCTGATGTTTTCTTTTCCTTAGTCTTATTTCTACACTCATTTTATAGGAATCTGGGTATAATAAGTAGACTAATTTAATGGTTCCTGTAACTATACATCATTCTCAAAATATTCATTTTCAAATTAGCAAGTGTTTGGAATGAGCCACTTAGTACAAGATAAATTCAAAGTTATCCACAAAATCATGGATCTGTGTGGTTTTTCTACATGAGTTTAATTTCCACATAGAACATGACTGAGGCATTCCATTTCCATCTCCATGGTAATGCAGGTGAAAAAAGGCCTAAACTAGTATGAGATTCATTAGGTGACATAATTTTTGTATTTGTATTCTTTTTCTTACAAAACTATGATGAAGATTCTCTTGCTTATGTTTTGATAAATGTGTGTTGGAACTTGGAAAATGCAGAGATATCATTAATTTAGTTCAAGAGTCTTTTTCAATATCACATAAACAAGATGAGCAAAATCTCCTATGCTCATGTGAGAATTAAGTGATATGGAGTGTTACTTTGTCCACTGTTCCTATATTATGAACACTTTAAAATATTATATCTCTTAGTACTATGTGATGATATAATTTTCTATTAGAAATTACATTCTAGAAATTTATGTATAAAAGCTGGGAAAGAAGTTATATTAGAAAATATTAGTAGATGGGGATTTAAACGATTTGAGGGTGAAATTCAAATGTGCTACAATTAACAGATTTAACATTATATAATTCTCAAGGGTTGAAAGTAGATGAACTAATAATGGAAGAATTAATTCACAATTTCAGAGAGAATTATTCCCAAAGTAGTTTTTACTCTGTTAAACCACCAAGAATGCGATACAAATATTACCATTTTAATGTAAGTGATTAACCATATTTTACATTGAATTTTTATAAAATTATATTTCATCTTAGATGATAAGTATAAATAGCATTTTATCTTAATTTTACATGGATGGTGAATTAACAGCAAACTAACTAGATAGTTGATTCTTAACATTCTTTAATTTAACTTATATCCATGTACATGTTTGGCAAACATAGGTTACATTATCTATTTTTATTTGGCAATACTATTTGTCAGTATTCATGAATTACTTAACTATAATTATTATTCATTTATTAAATTATTAGTTTTCATATTTATAACTTTATAAACTGTTCTCACATATTGATAAATATTAAAGTACTTCCTCGAGTTTATACAATATTACAATATAATTTAACTAATCAAGCTCTTCCACCATTATTGATATTATATTTTTAAATTAATTACTCTGTGATAGAAGTAGAGATGTGACTTCAATACTTGAAATAAATATAACTTAAAGATAATAAAACGAGATGAGCAAAATCTCCTATGCTCATGTGAGAATTAAGTGATATGGAGTGTTACTTTGTCCACTGTTCCTATATTATGAACACTTTAAAATATTATATCTCTTAGTACTATGTGATGATATAATTTTCTATTAGAAATTACATTCTAGAAATTTATGTATAAAAGCTGGGAAAGAAGTTATATTTGAAAATATTAGTAGATGGGGATTTAAACGATTCCATAAATAATAATGGATAACCTCTGTCTTTCAGCATTTGTTGTAAACTAGAGCAAAGGGTGACAGGCTTTTGTCTCCCAAAGAATATTTCATAAAATATTTAGATATATTTGATCATTTATTATTTATTTATTGGTTTCTTCTAATACAAGCACTGTTTCTGACTCTCAAACAATATATAAGATGTTGTTGTACTAATGAATAGATTAAAGGATAGAATCAATAAACATTGAGACACTAAGAAAATAAGATTTGGGTTTGCCTACTATCATTCTAGAGATCTTAAAAAGGGGAAGGAAAGAAAAAATAATTCCTTATTTCAATGAGCCTAGAATCTTAGTTACAAAGCCACCAGGAAGCACAGCCAAGTTCACGGGGAGATGCACTGAGTGTTAGATAAATTTAATACTAGAGAAAAACTTGAGAAGTGCCTGTCTCCCCCCACTTCACCCACTTCCTGTTATCCAAATAAAGCTGAGGCTAGTTTGGGCAGGTAGTGTTTATTGTAGACTTGTGCTGAGAATAATAAGCAGGAAAGTTCATTATTGAGCTATAGCTGAGAAGAGGCAAATAGGAGGAAAATCACGGGTATTTGACTTCATTTTGGACTTTTAACGTGTTATCTGAATAGGAAAAATAAACATACAAGAAAAAAGTTTGGAAAATTTTAATTCTTTTCTTATGTCCAAGAGAACTTTTTCAACTGTCAAATAATTGTAGAGAGTCATTTAAGAAATATTAAATTATATATACTATTTTCTTCCGTTCAAAGAAAAAAATATTTTCAGAGACTATTACACAGTTTAAGTATTAAATCTCTTAAAGCTCATCTCCACTATTAGTAAACACATATTTGTGAACCAAAAGATTATTAGCTAATGGTCTGTGACAATTAAGTCTGTGGGCAAGCATACATTTTGATGAGCTTGCAAAATGGTATTACCTTATATTCTAGTGACATTAGAAATCTTCATTGCTTATAAAGCTGATTTCATTGTTCCTATTTTGCTTTTAAAATAGGACCCCTAACTGTGGATCAAATTAAAATAAGTCTTTTCATACATGTCTCCCACTAGAATGCAAATTACAATTCTAAGATCTCAGATTCTCATGGCTATCCCTTGCTATTTTTTTCTATTAAACAGGCTAATTTCAATGCATACAATTAGTGTGATTGGAGTCTATTTTAAAAAAAAAAGGACTGCCAAACTGAGAGCAAATTTAAATGCAGATCACCAAGTACAGGTCATTTCTATAGGCTGACTGTCCACAGCACAGTGACAGTGGAACTTGCTTCTTCCCCTGTGCCCAATCTCCCCCATGTTGTAGCTTTCTTGCGGAACTTGCATTCTGGATGACAACCAAACATGCAGAATATGAAAGATCAGACTACTTTCATGATTTGATTCAGCACACTGCCTTGGGTTCACTTCATTGAGCTGTATCAGTTCGTGAAGGAGAGCTGCTAAGATTCCACAAAACCCATCCTTGAAAGGGGAACAGCACTTGGATCCTGTGTAGGGGCTTCACTCCGCACTCTCATCTCGTGTCTACTCTGATCTTACATTTCCATTTTAAACGCCGATAGTCCTTCAAATGTAATGCTGTAAACCTTTAATAGCATCCCTCTATTCTGAGAATATGGTCTCTCCACTTAATTTTTTCCTGATGTCAAATCTTTCTGCAACCTTACTTCAGAACACTTTTCAGAACCTACATTCTTCATATCAGAAGGACTAAGACAAAACATGCAGTTACGGAGCTGCACCCTCACTTGTGAAACATTTCTATGAACATTGTAATCTGCAGACCACTTCAGACGTTAAGAGAAGACAAGATCTTCCATACTCATGGATTGGCAGGATTAATATAGTAAAAATGGCCATCTTGCCAAAAGCAATATACAGTTTCACTGCAATCCCCAACTCAGCTCTTCATAGAGTTAGAAAGAGCAATTTTCAAATTCATCTGCAATAACAAAAAACCCAGGATAGCTAAAACTATTCTCAACAGTAAAAGAACTTCTGGAGGAATCAGTATCCCAGACCTCAAGCACTACTACAGAGCAATAGTGTTAAAAACTGCATGGTATTGGTACAGTGACAGGCAGGTAGACCAGTGGAATAGGATTGAAGATCCAGAAATGAACCCACACACCTATGGCCACTTGATCTTTTACAAAGGAGCTGAAACCATTCAGTGGAAAAAAGATAGCCTTTTCAACAAATGGTGCTGGCTCAACTGGAGGTCAGCATATAGAAGAATGAGAATTGATCCATTCTTATCTCCTTGTACTAAGCTCAACTCCAAGTGGATCAAGGACCTCTACATAAAACCAGACACTGAAACTAATAGAAAAGAAACTGGGGAAGACCCTTGAGGACATGGGCACAGTTGAAAAGTTCCTGAACAGAACACCAATTGCTTATGCTCTAAGATCAAGAATTGACAAATGGGACCTCATAAAATTACAAAGTTTCTGTACGGCAAAGAACACTGTCAAAAGGACAAAACAGCAACCAACAAATTGGAAAAAGATCTTCATCAACCCTACATCCAACAGAGGGCTAATATCTAATATATACAAAGAACTCAAGACAAGAGCCAAATAACCCTATTAAAAAATGGAGTACAGAGCTAAACAGAAATTTTCACCTAAAGAACTTCAAATGGCTGAGAAGCATCTTAAGAAATGTTCAAGATCATTAGTTATTAGAGAAATGCAAATCAACACAACCCTGAGATTTCACCTCACAGAAGTCATAATGGCTAAGGTTAAAATCTCAGGAGACAGCAGGTATTGGCAAGGATGTGGAGAAAGAGGAACACTCCTTCACTGCTGGTGGAAATGCAAGTTGGTACAACCACTCTGGATATCAGTCTGTTGGTTCCTCAGAAAGCTGGGCATGACCACTTCCGGAGGACCGTGATATACCACTCCTGGGCATATACGCAAAGGATTCCCTGGCATGCAATAAGGACACGTGCTCTACTATGTTCATACTAGCCGTATTTGTAATAGTCAGAAGCTGGAAAGATCCCAGATGTCCCTCAATGGAGGAATGGATACAGAAAATATGGTATATTTACACACTAGAATACTAATCAGCAATTAAAAACAATAGATTTATGAAATTCTTATGCAAATGGTTGTATCTGGAAAATATCACCCTAAGTGAGGTAGCCCATTCACAAAAGAACACACATGGAATGCAGTCACTGATAAGTGGATATTAGCCCAGAAGCTCTGAATACCCAAAACACAATTCACATATCAAATGATTCCCAAGAAGAAGGAAGGAGAGGTCCCAGGCCCTGGAAAGGCTTGATCCAGCATTGTAGGGGATTGCCAGGAGAGAGAAGTGGGAGGGTATTGATTGGGGACCGGATGGAAGGAAGAGGGCTTATGGGACTTATGGGGAGGGGGGGACCGGGAAATGGAAAATCATTTGGAATATAAACAAAGAATATAGAAAATAATCATAAAAAAAAGAAAAGAAAGAGAAGACAAGAATGATTATTCCCACAATATGTGTATCATAGATGATACTTCATAGCACAAACTAGAAATGAGTGTTGAGGCATTTTAATGTATGCGTATACTCATCTAATATGTGTATGTTCCTCTGTGTGTATGTGGGGGTATGTGCGTGTGTATGCGTGTGTGTGTGTGTATGTGTGTATGCGTGTGTGTGTGTGTGTGTGTGTGTGTGTATGTGTTAGATCTGCCTTATAGTTAAAAGCAACAAAATGTATGTCATAATTACAACAATACCCAATGGTCCATGAGAATTAACATTATGAATTATCAGAATAGTTATGATATCCTTTGGGAATCACAGCTGCTTCTTTATGTTTCTATTATAAAGTCTGTCTGTCTATTGCTGGGAAAAGGGCTTCATCACATGCTTTTGTCAGGCACAGTAGTGTTTGGAATTTGTTCTACTCCTTTTTCCAGTGATCCAGTATTCTTGCTCTGAAGTATCCTGATTGTCTGTACTAGGCTGGTTTATCAATCTCTGTATTATTTATATGACTACACCACAACACAAAGTCTTCTCTTCTTCAACTCTTTCATATGATTCATAGCAGAAGACTAGACTGATTGAGAATCATTTACTTTATTAACAGCAGCCATCAAGCAAGTTAATCCAAGGGATAAGTGTGTCTAGACTCATCTTAAATAATAATGTTACTTAATTTTATACATGGGCACATTTGCTTTCTTACATGAGCTCTGCTGTTCCTCGCATCATTTTTCAATCTCGATTTCCCCAATCTCATCTTATTTATTAGCCAGTTAAATGGTGGGGATTCATTCATATTCCAAGAAAATCAGCGTTCACTGCAGGATTGAGTATCAACAATATTCTTGAAATGCAAAGAATTTCAGCTAACCATACTACCAAGATTAAGCAAATTTATAAGGATAATATCTCTTTTCTTTTTCATTGATTACAGACTTATTGTTTTCAAAAACAAGTGTTACATTAAAAGTGGAAATTTAACCATAAGTAGAGATAGAATTTACTTTGAACACTAGAGATCAAAGGAGGAACAGTCATAGCCATTCGTCACTAAATTGTCCTCCCAGCAGACCTTTAAACTTCAGAGGTGAAGTATGGAAAAATAAACCGTATGAGCTAGCCTGTAACCACTATGCCCATCTCACTGAAAGTCAAATAAGTCATCATCACTATTTTATCTCAGCCATCTGGTTAGGAAAACCCTCCTGAAAATTTATGATGCATAAGTTCATGTGAAATGGATTAAACTGTTTATGTAAGGACAGAGACATTGCTAAAGGCAGGTGATATGCTTTAAATCAGTGTGTCATGTCTCTGCTATAAGATCTGAGATAGAGTAAGGTTAGGAATTGGGGGATCGATCAATTTCATATCAAGTGTCTCCGCTGAAAGTTTCACAAAACAGAGCTCTCTAAAATGTTTAAGAAACTCCAGAGATTGCCTCACTTGGGGATCCAGCCCATAAACAGTAACCAAACCTAGACACTATTTTGGATGCCAACAAGTGCTTGCTGACAGGAGTCTGATATAGCTGTCTCCTGAGAGGCTCTGCCAGTGTCTGACAAATACAGAGGTAAATGCTCACAGCCATTGGACTGAGCATTGGGTCCACATCGGAGCAGGCAGAGAAAAGACCCAAGGAGCTGAAGGGGTTTGCAGCCCCATAGGAGTAACAACAATATGAACCACCCAGTACCCCCAGAGCTGCCAGGAACTAAACCACCAACCAAAGAGTACACATGGAGGGACCTATATCTCCAGCCGCATATGTAACAGTGGATGGCCTTATCTGTCATCAATGGGAAGAGAGGTTCTTGGTCCTGTGAAGGCTCGATGCCCCAGTGTTGGGGAATGCCAGAACAGGGAAGCAGGAGTGGGTGTGTTGGTGAGAAGGATGAAGGAGGATGGGATAGGGGGATTTCAGAGGGGAAATCTGGAAAGGGAATAACATTTGAAATATAAATAAAGAAAATATCTAATAAAAATGAAGAGAAGAAGAAGAAGAAGAAGAAGAAGAAGAAGAAGAAGAAGAAGAAGAAGAAGAAGAAGAAGAAGAAGAAGAAGAAGAAGAAGGTGGTATTAGAAAAGAAGACCTAAAAGTATTGAAGAAGATAAACAGATGAACTGCCTTCTTTTGATAGTCTCCTGAAATTCACATTTTATGTTCCTCCAGATTCATAATTCATGCAATAATATGTAACTGGTTCTAGTACTTACAGTTACAACCTCAGGCTTTTCACCAATATACTTACGTTTGCTTGTTGTGGGTAATGTGTGAATTCTCTAAGGGGAAAAATAGTATTTGTGGAATCAGGTCCTTGGGAATCTATGGGTCATGTACATAGCAGTTAAGGGTTATCATAGGTGTGATCACTAGGGTTCAATGTGAAAGACATACTTAGCCCCTTGAGGGAAATGGCTACAGACATGTCTGGGTATGTAGCTGGCTAACATAGGCAAGAACTCCACTGTGTGTTCCTGAGATAGGTTAAGCTGCCTTTCCACCTGTTGAGGGACAAACTCTGTTGCTAAGTTTTACTGGCTTCAATGTCTGTACCCACCAGACCCTTATTTTCATCAATTTTAAACATGTTAATTTTCTGTCGAGAGCCTAACCTTTTTAAACTTTTTCCCTTTGCCTTTGCTTCCAGTTCTCAAGATAAGCTGAACTGAAAGTAGACAGTGACATCCCAGTTACATTCGGGACTGGTAGGCTGTTTTTACACTGCAACCATTAGCATAGCATGTCATTTTTAAATTAGCCTTTCTCCGAAGCCAGGCTGAAGCAAAATGCAAATAATTTGTCAGAGTGAAGGACAAATTTGGTGTAGTCCAGTTCTCAGTGGGAAGTCTCCCTTTTTCCTGAAACACAAGCACTGCCTTCATCACCTTAATTTGTCTGAGAAGTCTGATATCCTGATCTACCCATTACACTTTATTTCCAGCATTAATGGATGTAGGAAAACTGCATCTTCTATGGCTGGAAGCGTTCCCACACCTGTTCTGAAGTTAAGGAATAGCATAGAAACCTTAGTTACAGGAATTACTTTGTTTCTGTTATATGAATTTTTCCATACTGGGTGCTTTTTGCTGTGACATTATGGCTACTCTAAACAAGGGGACAAGGGAATTTTTTACTTTCTGTCCTTGAGAAATTGCAGTTTATCATGCTAAGGAAATTAATGGTGGGGCAGAGGCCAATGCTTTCTGGTACCCGGGAAACAGAGAGTCAAAGAGGACTGTAAATAGCTTCTGAAGACATGTCCCTAGTAACCAGCATTCCCTACTTAGACCACAATGGTTAACATTTCCAGATCCATATGCCATTTCTGAATCCAGGAATAATTTTCTTTGTATATGTGAATATTAATAAGAGTTCTAGGTTAACAATTTGAGCAATATTTATATTTGGAGAATAATTTTACTATTTTATATAAAAGCTCCATATCTTCTAGAAGATAAAGTCTACTGGATGAGGTACTCTGAAATATATTTACAGATATTCTATTGTAAAAGTTTCCAAACAATTGTTTTTCATTTGGTTTTGGATTGCTATGTTGCTTTAAATAGTCTATCCTATTTTCAGAAATGTTCTACCTTATGGTATTTCACTATTTATTAAAACAATAGTTTTCATTTTGAGAAATAATCATGTTTTATAATAATATTTATATATTTCATCCATAAACCATTGATCTCATGAATTCTTAAAGAGCATTTACTAAGATACAAACAAAGCAAGTTTCATCTTCAAATAGATATAAGTAGAATGAAAGAGCTCCTCATTTTCACACATTCTCAGTGCCTGCTGGGGAATGAATTTTGTCTGCAAAACTACTGCGGAATTTAAGTCTCTAGTAAGATTGTACAGTAGTTAGGGGAATGAAGGTTCCTGAAGATTTTTTAATTCTGATCACAGAGGCAACTCTTCCCCTCCTTACATTTTATTCTGTTGAGATTTGAGAAAGATGCTGGTACAGTTTCTCCCTTTGACAGCAGTAAAATTATCTTGTTCATTTTTCACTTATAAAGATATAAAACAATTTCTAATATAATTGTATTTTTGGCATCAAGTTGAAGAAAGAGATTATAAAAAGATAGCTGTGTGAGAGGAAGAAAGATAGAGATATGAAGACTTGGTCATCAGTATTCAAAGAGAATTCCATCTCTATTCCAATGAGGAGATTGCTACAGTTTCTCAAAGAAGAAAAAAAAAATCATTGTAAACTACTTTCGTCTTTCTACTCAAATTTTGTGAGTATAAACTAAGTATATATATTACTTATGCTGTTTCCTTATACACTGAAAATATTTTTCAAATCATTACCTAATTACCCATATTATATAAGCTTTAAATAATGGATTTCCTAATTTAACCTTAACATATTTTTATTTTTTAAGTCATAATATAATTGCTTCACTTATCTCTTATTTCTCCTCTAAGTACTTCCATGTAACCCACCCTTTTCATATTTATAACTTTTTTCTTTAATTTCATATATATATGTATATATACATATATATACAAGTATTTCTGTCATAAACTCATTTTTAAATATTTAATGAAAAACTTTTGATCTTGAATTAATGATAACTACAAAAGGAAATATGTTCAATTAAGATTCATGTCCTGAGGAACTGATTTTGAATATACAATTGCTGAAGAGATTATAATAAATATTCTTTTTGTTTTCATTTTTTGATATTTAATTGTGTGCATATATGTTTTTATCTGTGAAGGCTTGTACAATGGCATGAATGTGGGAGTTGTGGGAATCAGTTCTCTCCTGCTAAATTGTCTGTTCATAGATGGAAATTCAGGTTTGCTTCCAGAGATTTATTGATAAGCTCTCACCTTATCCATATGTTTTACATATGGAAATATATAATATATATATATATATATATATATATATATATATTACATGTATACATATTCACTATATATAGGCACTAAATTGAAATTTATTTTAATTTATTAAAGTAGCTGTGGCTAATAAAGTATATTGGTGTCTGTAAATTTGCTTTGGAAGTGTCTCTGTTTTTTAAGATAAATGCTTTATTTACAATTCAAATGTCCCCTTTCCTGGTTCTCTCCCACCTGAAAATCCCCTGATACACCCCTGCTCCCCCTGCTCACCAGTCCACCCACACCAGCATCCCTGTCCTGGCATTTCCCTATATTGAGGCATCTAGACTTGTGAATCAAAGGCCTCTCCTCCCCTTGATGTCCAACAAGACCATCCTCTGCTGCATATGTACTCTTTGGTTCCTGGTTTAGTCCCTGGAAGCTCTGGGGGTACTGGGTGGTTCATCCTGTGGTTTCTCTTACTACGCTACAAACCTCTTCAACTCTGAGTCTTTTCTCTAGCTCCTCCATTGAAGACCCTGTGCCCAGTTGAATGGTTGTCTGAGAGTGTGATTTTTCTAGTTCCATCAGTTTGCTTAAGAATTTTATAAATTCATTGTTTTAAAAGATGATTAGTATTTAATTGTGTAAATGTACCACATTGTCTGTATCCATTCCTCTGTTGAGGGACATCTGGTTCTTTCCCGTTTCTGTCTATTATAAATAGAGCTGCTATGAACATAGTGGAGCATATGTCCTTATTACAAGCTGGAGAATCCTCTGGGTATATATCCAAGAGTGCTATAGCAGGGTCCTCCAGTAGTATTATGCCTGGTTTTCTGAGGCACCACCAAACTGATTTCCAGAGTGGTTGTATCAGCTTGCAATCCCACCAGCAGTGGAGGAGTGTTCTGCTTTCTCCACATCGTCACCAGCACCTGCTGTATCCTGAGTTTTGGATTTTGGCCATTTTGATTGATGTAAGGTGAAATCTCAGGGTTGTTTTGATTTGCATTTCTCTAATAATTAAGGATGTTGAGCATTTCTTTAGGTGCTTCTCAGCCATTGGATATTCCTCAGTTAAGAATTCTTTGTTTTACCGTGTACCCTATTTTTTAATAGGGTTATTTGGTTTTCTAGAGTCTAACAACTTGAGTTCTTTGTATATATTGAACATTAGCCCTCTGTCAGATGTAGGGTTAGTAAAGACCTTTTCCCAATTTGTTGGTTGCCATGTTGTCCTATTGACAGTGTCTTTTGCCTTACAAAAGCTTTGTAATTTCATGAGATCCCATTGTCAATTCTTGATCTCATCAGCTATTGGTGTTCTATTCAGGAAATTTTCCCCTGTGCCTATGTGTTCAAGGGTCTTCCTTGGTTTCTTTTCTATTAGTTTCAGTGTATCTGGTTTTATGTAGAGGTCCTTGATCCACTTGGACTTGAGCTTCGTGCAAGGAAATAAGAATAGATCAATATGCATTCTTCTGTATACTCTCTGCCAGTTGAACCAGCACCATTTGTTGAAGAGGCTATATTTTTTCCACTGGATGCTTTTAGCTCCTTTGTCAAAGATCAAGTGACCCTAGGTGTTTGGGTTCATTTCTGAGTCTTCAATGCTAGTTCACTGATCTACCTGCCTGTACCCATACCATGCAGTTTTTATCACAATTGCTCTGTAGTACTGTTTGAGATCTGGGTTACTGATTTCCCCCAGAAGTTCTTTTATTGTTGAGAACAGTTTTAGCTAGCCTTGAATTTTTGTAATTCCAGATGAATTAGAGAATTGGTCTTTCTGAATCTATGAAGAATTTGATTTGGGATTTTGATGGTGATTTCATTGAATCTGTAGATTGCTTTTGGCAAGATAGCCATTTTTACTATATTAATCCAATCTAGAAGCATGGGAAATCTTTCCATCATCAGATGTCTTCTTCAATCTTTTTCTTCAGATACTTGAAGTTCTTGTAATATAGATCTTTCACTTGTTTGGTTAGAGTCACACAAAGATATTTTACATTGTTTGGGACTATTGTGAAGGATGTCTTTTCTATAACTTCTTTCTAAGCATTTTTATCGTTTGAGTATAGGAAGGCTACTTACTGGTTTGTTTGAGTTAATTTTATATCCGGGCCACTTTGTTGAAGTTGTTTATCAGGTGTAGGAGTTCTCTGGTGGAGTTTTTGGGATCACTTAAGAATACAATCAAATTATCTGCAAATAGTGGTTGTTTGACTTCTTCCTTTCCAATTTTATCCCCTTGATCCCCTTTAGTTGTCTAATTTTTGTTGCTAGATTTTCAAGTACTATATTGAATTGATATGGAGAGAAAGGGCAGCCTTGTCTAGGTGCCTGATTTAATGGGATTGCTTCAAGTTTCTCTCCACTTAGTTTGAGGTGGGCTATTGGTTTTTGGTATATTACTTTTACTATGTCTAGGTATGGGCTTTGAATTCCTGATCTTTTCAAGAACTTTAACATGAAAGGAAGCTGAATTTTTTCAAATACTTTTTCATCATCTAATGAAATGACCATGTGTTTTTTTTTCCTTTGAGTTTGTTTATGTAGTAGATTGATGGATTTCCATTATTAAATCATCCCTGAGGGATGAAGGCCACTTGATCATGGTGAATGGTCATTTTGATGTGTTCTTGGATTTGGTTGATAAGAATTTTAATGAGTATTTTTTCATCGATATTCATAAGGGTTTTTGTATCATCGTGATTGTGGCTTTATAGAATGACTTGGGTAGTCTTCCTTCAGTTTCTATTTTGTGGAATAGTTTGAAAAGTATAGGTGTTAGGTCTTCTTTGAAGGTCTGATTGAATTTTGCACTAAAACCACCTGGTCCTGCTCTCTTTTTAGTTGAGAGACTTTAAATGACTGCTTCTTTTTCTTTAGGGGTTATGGGATTCTTTATATAGTCTATTTGATCCTGATTTAACTTTGGTATTTGTTATCTGTCTAGAAAGTTGTCCATCTCATCTAGATTTTCCTGTTGTACCAAGACTTTTGTAGTAGGATCTGATGATTTTCTGAATTTCATCAGTTTCTGTTGTTATATCTCCCTTTTCATTTCTAATTTTGTTAATTTGGATACGGTCTTTGTGTTCTCTGGTTAGTCTGGCTAAGGGTTTATCTATCTTGTTGATTTTCTCAAAGAACCAGCTCCTGGTTTTGCTGATTCTTTGTATAGTTCTTTTTGTTTCTACCTGGTTGATTTCAGCCCTGAGCTAGATGATTTCTTACCATCTTCTCCTCTTGGGTGTATTAGTTTATTTCAGTTCCAGAGCTTTCAGGTGTGCTGTTAAGCTGCTAGTGTTTATTTTTTTCTAGTTTCTTTTTGGAAGCACTCAGAGCTATGAGTTTTCCTCTTAGCACTGCTTTCATTGTGTCCTATAAGTTTGGGTATGCTGTGCTTTCATTTTCATTAAATTCTAAAATGTCTTTAATTTCTTACCTTGTTTCTTCCTTGACCAAGAGTATCACTGAGTAGATCATTGCTCAGTCTCCATGTGTATGTGGGATTTCTGTTTTGTTGTTGTTGTTGTTGTTGCTATTGAAGACCACCCTTAATCTATAGTGATCTGATAGGAGGCATGGGATTATTTCAATCTTCTCATATATGTTGAGCTGTGTTTTGAGACCAATTACATGGTCAATTTTTGAGAAGGTACAAAATTATGGCATGCTTCATGAATTTGCATGTCATCCTTGCACAGGGGCCATGCTAATGCTCTCTTTATTGTTCCAATTTTAGTATATGTGCTACCAAAGTGAGCACAAGAAGTGTCTCTTAAATAAAAATGTGAACTAGGTTATTTTCTTGCTTTTGGAAAAATAAATCTCAGTTTTTCCAACTTAAAAAAATAATAAATTATTTAAATATATAATATTGAAAGAGATTATTTTAAATTGAAGATAAAAGGAAATAAATGATATAAAGGGGTTCAATGATTGGATGAGTGAGAGTCATTCATAATATTTGGGAAAGGGAGATATTACACTTCACCCAGTCTCAGTCTTGGGAACTTGATTCTGCCTCAAGATGTTATTTTCTTTAGATTTTTCTATGAATGTCCAATCAAATAATCGAAATATTTTATTCAGTTTATATTAAACATTATATTATATTCAAATTATATTATTGTTATATATTATTCAGTTTGTGTTGTTAATGAGAAGATAACAAAATATTTAAATATATATGGTTTTATGAGTTGTAGAATGAATCATGTTATTGTTAAGTAAAAATTTAATCATAAATAACAGGAAAGGAAGGGGTTAGTTTAAAATTCAGGGAATGATTAGTGGTATATAACTTTAACAGCAGCACTCAGAAGGAGGCCAGTAGATCTTTGTTAAGATCAAGGTCACTCTTTTCTACAGAATGAGTTTCAGAACAGCCATGGCCCACACAATGAAAGCCTGTCTTTAAAAAATGAAACAAACTAAGACCATAAAAAATTCAGTGACTTAAAAACTACAAAAAGAACTTTAAAATTAATTATAGAAATGTAAATAGTTGTTTATTCCTGTTAAATGTGACTTGGAGCATTAGACTGTAAGTATAAAACTTTAATAGATCTTGGCATTCTACTCTCTTTTTTCAAATCTCTTACTCCTGTAAGAGTCATCTGATCTTTTGCATGACTGATAATTTCACTATTGGTTTTCTTAATTTTTGTAAGAGGATAATGACTGATCCAACCTTGTAGAGCTGTGTAGAAGTCATAAAATAAATATTGGCTAAGCTGTCAATATAATGCCTTTTATATTTATCACAATTAGTTCTTATCATGACTGCATGGAGCATCTATATTTGGTATTTTATAAATAGTTTTAGAATTCAAATATATTAGTCCAGACACTCATTTTTCTTATTAAAATATCTTCAGTACCTAGACCAGCCAGGTAAGGAAAATCTTTAGCCAGTCAAGGCTTGAAATAGTGGAACTAAGACACCAGATCAGCCACACAATCTATAATCCATAATTTGACCGGCATGCAAGATGTATTATGTAATAGTTTCACAGAACTTGCAGAAGTGGACAAACAATAACTAGTCCTACTTGAGATCAAATATACAAGCTGGGAGCCAATCCTTTACACTACCTGTATAGGATATACCCATACACAACTGGAAATATAAGCAAAGGAAAAAAAATCTATGAAATGATCACTAATGATACTCTATTCATTAGTACACTCATGCTACACTCTTCTACTCACTGCTACAATGATTAGTACATAGCCAACCAGTATCAGAGGGCCTTCATCTCTGACTGATGGGATCCGAACATATTAGTTGGAGATTGGGGAACTCGAAGAAAGAGGGGGAATGAAAGACTGTAGGAACCAAAAGTTCTAGGAAACTAGAAGAACGTGGCCTACAAAAACAACTAACAAGGAACTAGGGACTCACAGACAGCAATCACCAAACCTGAATGAGTCTGCATATAGATCATGGGCATAGGATTCTGGTTGTTTAGCTAGGGGTTTTGTGTGAATCCTAACAGTGGGAGTAGTGTTATCTTTGACACTTGCCTGCTCTCATGACCCTTTTCCTCCTACACAGTTGCCTAGCTCAACCTTGATATGAGGGTTTGTGCCTAGTCAAATTGCTTCTTGTGATGAGTTCTGTTGATATTCTTGGGAGGCCTACTCTTTTCTGAAGTGGGAGAAGATGAGGATACTGTGGACTGAGTGTAATATGTAAGAGAAGAATAAAAAGGAAAAGAAAAATGGAAAATTCTGTCATTTGAAACTTCTTAGAAACTCTGTTCCATGCAGAGCCAAAAAAATTCATAAGAGGCTCTGAATTATAGAAAGGAAGCACATGGATTTTTCATTTTTATTTTAGTCACATTATCTTCTTTTTAGAAAACTAAAAATTTGTTATGGGGTTGAGCTAATATACAAGTAGTACAACACTATTAATGTTTGCAATAATCTAATAGTAAGTACTCTATTCCCCACAATTTTGTCACTAAATAGAGCTCCAAACCTCTCTTGAGAGTCAAGCTATCAGTTGCCTGACAAAAGACAAGGTAAACATATTTATAGCTCAACCCATTTTTCCTCTTCTTGCCATGATTTCCATGGTCAACAAGGCTATTCTGAGCGTCTTGTAAGCTTTGGGATTTTTTACTTTTATTTATAGGCTTTGTTGATATTCACATCCCAATATACTCACAGAAAGTTGTTCAATAATGTTCTCTTCAACTTTATACATTGTCCAATTCAAATTACTCTGTATTAAACCACTTACACTGAAAAAAGATAGTTTCACTGAGTAATTTATCCATTGAAAGAAAGCTTCTGATGTATCTTTTCTCTTAGCGATTTTGCCATCATAATATCATGCTTAAGCACTATTTCTAATATATGATAAAATAGCAAAAACTTATTTCCAATTGAAAATAGGCAAATGTTTTAAAATAAACAAAGTCAGTACAGAACTAAATGAGTTTAGCAGGAATTTTAGAAGAAATGCATTATAGTAGAAAGCAAGTAGGTTAGTGCCATAGAATTTTTCCCCTTACAGATTGTCTTATTCCATATTTTTTCTCTTTTTCCCAACTTTGCATACAGTTCTTTACCAAACATTGTCAGTCATTTTTCAGAAACCACAAAGAAAACTTTCTTTAAAATTATAAGTATACATAAGAAAGTGTACTTTTCAAGTAGTTTTTAATCAAATACTAACATATATATCAAATTATTTAATTATATTTGAGAAAAATAGAAAAAAATAAAGAAAAACTCAGAGTTATTTAATTTGTCATAATAATATAGTCTTGAATCTATGTTATGATTCATGCTAATTAAACACCGATTTCTTTGTTTTATAAAGTAAATTTTTAATGTAAAATTTAATTTATAAACTTTTATAAAAATAAAATTAACTAAATCATTTCAAGCAATGAATTATCTAAATCCATTACAACTGGTATCTGTTCTCAGAGTTATAGTTTGATAAAGTAATCTGGCAAGAGAAATTTAAAGAAAAAGGGCATATTTGCACTGGACTGGTGAGGTTGCAATAAATGATGTTGGAGCTGTCCTGGCAGTTGAGCTTGAGGTAGATAGTCACAGCTCATGCAACAGTCAAGAAGCAGAGATAGATGAAATCTGATGCTGTTGTTCAGACAGCTTCCCCATTTTTATGTAGTCCAGGTAAAAATCCCATGAAATAGTGCTATTCTCTTTTAAGGGGTTACTTTCTGCTTAATTGTAGCTGCCCGCAGCCACATGTAAACCGGGTTACCTGTTGAGAGAATTTTGGGGTCATAGGGAAGAGAAGCGAAAAGAACGTGCGGCCAAGTCAATGTTCACTGATCAAAGCCGTAAACTTTAATGGCGCCGGACCTTTTAACAGTTTGGGCAAACCCTCCCCCCAGACTCCAGGCTGAGTTCCGGTGGAAGTTGTCTAGCTTCTCTTGGAGGTCTTCGTCTTGACTGCTCCGGCAGCTGGGTGGGTCACCTGTTTAATTCAGGAATCCCTATACCTGGAGGAACAATGAACTTAACCTTTACTACGTGCGCTCCACCCTAGGTGGAGCAGGATCCTGGCTAACTGGGAGAAGTTAACCTTGACCAAAGTCAAACTCTGACCAAGTGCAAGACTGCCCCAATATGGCTCTGTACATGTCCTCCCTTTTTTTATTAATTTGAACACGAGGAGGTAGAAAACAAGTGGATAAATATCCTTCATAAGAAGGCGGGCCTTAACCAGGAGGGGAAGCATTGACCGTAATTCCTCTTAAATATTGTATAACGTCTTTTTCAGAGGAGGGGTAATAGGCTCCCTTATTATTTTAAGGACAGCCTCTCGACGTTAACCCCTATGCAATTAGGTGTACTTCCTGGGGACTCAGAAGCAGAAATTCACCTCCCCATGCAGTGCTTTGCCTCGCACGTCTCGCTGGTACCCATGTTTGTTCAAAAACAAACACACATAGATCTGAGTTCTATGTGGCTCCCTCTTTGGAGATCCACTTGTGTAAGTTTTGAAGCCAGGGGGGTCTGCAAGTGTCTTTAACAGACATGTAATCTCTCCATCCAGGTGAGCCTGGGTGGAGACAGCCAGTCTGCTTAACAGACAAGGTCAAGAGTTAAAGGTGGAATAGGATTAACTTGTCCCAGAAGTATCCAATTCAGTTGTAAATTAACAACTTTAAGGACCCAAAACTTGGCCTCTGAGGTGGGAGAGGTAGCCTTGTGAATCAAGAAATAAGCTGTTACTTCTCAGGAAAAGTGGAGACTATATGTTAAATTAACACAGCTGGCTGAAGATTGTTAGCCATCTTCAAAATTGGAATCTTCAATATTGGAATTATTTCTAGACCAGTCTATGGTTGAGTCAGCTGAGCACAATAAGGAGAAGAGTCATTTTAACTCTTCTTTAGATTAATTTTTCCTAAGCTAGCTTAACAGTCTCTATTTTCTGTCCCACAAAGTCTAAAAGCTTGAAGCTAGGCAATTTATCTAACCTGGGACATTTAACAATTGAGGTAAGTCAAGAACATATACCCAATATAGCTCTTATGTTACCATGGTCTGGGCATTCAGCAAGCACAGTCAGCATATCTTCTGCAGCATTCTGTGGAAAAAACAGAGGACATGCCTTCTCCCCCAATATTAAATCAGGATCATGGCATATGTTAGTAAGTGAATTCCTTCATTTCACCTAGACATCAATATGTCTAATTATAAGATGTCATATACATTTAGCAAGGAGTTTCTTGGCATCTAAATTTTAAAATTTTCTTAAAAACATGCAAGCATAATTTAAATTATATGCACAGGGACACAATTTCCCCTCTCTTCTTTCTTCCAAGAAGATATTGTTTTATTAATTTAAGTTGGAACACAAAGTACAAACCATAACATAGGCAATAACTATGTAATTATATAAAATATAGTTGCTTTTTCTGTTAGAGCAGTTGCAACTAGACAGCCTAAAAATGAATCATTAGTCACATGTACATATTTTTTTAATCTTTTAAATTAGAAATATGAATATCATTTATCTGTAATAACTAAGTCCTCTAGGATTAACACCATTACGTGGTAGAGGTAGAAATTGAGGACATCAAGAACAAATCTTTATAATTTGATGTGCACAAAATATAAAATTATTTCAAATACCTAAAGGACAGTCATTTAGAGAACATATCCTTTGTTCTTAGAAATTTGAATCACATTTGTATAAACTGTAGAAATTAAGAATTAGCAGTATTAAAAATGGACCAATTTTAAGCAATTATAAACCATGAGCTATGTATATCTACTATTATTAAAAGCTTGACCTTTAACATCTTAAAAATAGCTGCTATAGCACCCAATTCAGGTATCTGTGTTGAAGCAGGGAGAAACTTAAAGGAATAAACATGTGATCTGATAGTACAAATTATCTTTTGGATAACAATTATTAATTTTGCCTAAAAATGCTTGCCATGTAATAGACCAACCATTAATAATAAATTTGATTGTTGCTTGAAGCAAGGAACAAACGTTTCCTACCTTGAAAACAGAGGTTTAAGACCTTCTGTGGCAAGCTTAAAATGAGGTAAATATAAGATAAAGCCAATTAATATATCCTAACAACTTTTGAAAGCCATTTACCTAAAAATTCTAAAAGTCTATAGGAGCAAGGGCCTGTAACAAACATTCTATGAACATTATACACTAAAAATTTTAAGATCTTAACTTCTAGTATTGAAACAGAGACAAAACACTTTTTTTTTTTATCTGCCCTAGGATCTACCTTTAGTCCTTGGCAAGGACTAGACCTGAGCCTTTTAACTAAGACCAGACCCAAACCTGCTAGGACGTTTTCAGGATTAAACAAAAGAAACCTGTAATTCCATGGTCAAAGGAACCTACTTGATATCAAATACATTTCTACAGAGATCTCCTTTTTAATCTTGGAGGGTTAAATTTTGCTCCTACCATTGTAGTCTATAAACTTGTGGAAAAGAGGCAATGGGCCTTTAAAACCCATAGCTGCATCACTCTCAAAATTATCATAATTACAAAATGTTAACAATTACGAGCCTGCAAACTGAAAACTGTAGCCAATGACACACTGATTTTTATTGTAACTCAATGTTTTCTTGCAATATTAGAGCACAATTGTAATTTTGGAAGCAAATCTCTATTTTCTTTAAAATTAATGGCAAACACATATTTACAGCACAAGGTTTGTATGCCAGTTCTTATGTTCAAGTGTATAACAGTGTAACTTATTAAAGAGACAATATTTTAAATCTTAATCTTCATTAAGTCTAATCTCCAGGCCAAGATTCACATGAAACACCATGCCAATTTAGGAGCGTCCCAAAGGCCTGTATTTCCTGGATTGCGTCATGCCACGTGGTGTTCAAAATGGCGACTACCCTAAACTACCAGCCTTAATCGTCGTGCCACGTGTTTGTTTAAAAATGGCGACTACCCTAAACTACCAGCTTTCACCTAACATTTGTTAATAACATTATACCTTTTAAATCATGTCCAGTGACTTAAGCCAATACTCTATAGTCAAGTCATGCAAAATATACCTTTAAATCCAATTATAAACAAGAACAAGGCATGAGTGGCGTTAGGCCACGTGTAGTTAGTTAAGATAGCTCTAACACTGAATCACCAGTTTTAAACTAACCTTTTCTTAATAACACTATACCTTTTACATAATAACCAATTAATTTATAACTCTTTAGTCAAGAAATGTAAAGCCTTATATCATTAAAACCAATTAGAAACAAGTATAAAGCGACTACATGAATTTCACAAGCCAAACCAAGGTCTTCCCAAATCTTGAGGTTTCTGGGCTTTAAGAGCGGCTTTTTCCCCAGCCACGCTTGCCTCTTGAGTGAGCTGCGCTGTCGCGGCGTGGCTTTGAATCAATCCCCACACAAACTGTGGCTAGCTCAAGAGGTTACCAGCAGATGTAATCTTTACCAATTTTTTCTTTTTAACATGAAACAGTCATTCACACAAAGACACAGAGAGGACATAAACATACACATAGACAGTCGGTGCACCGGGACAAACACGGAAAGATACACAGAAAGTTAAGCGTGCTTGTTAAGCAATTGCATCCATTTTCCTCTTTAAACAGCTCTTAGAAGCTGTGGACATATGCCTATTTTTAAAAACCCCTTTCTTTTCGCCGAAATCAGCTCTTACGAGCTTTGGGCAAATGCCTACCAAATTCCTTCCCCATATTTCCCTATCTTATCAACCCAAGCAGTCCCTGCGCTGGGTCCACGCAGTATGCTTGAAAAACTGTATCCATTCCTTGCACTCACAACAATAGACACGAATTCACTAGCGCTAGCTTTGACCTCTATGTTGCTTACCGTGCAGATACCATTAATTTTCACCTTTTCCGCGAAGCTTCGCTGGATAAGGCTACCTCAAGAAATTCTCTCGTGCCAGGTCGCCCCACGTTCAGGCGCCAGTATGTAGCTGCCCGCAGCCACATGTAAACCGGGTTACCTGTTGAGAGAATTTTGGGGTCATAGGGAAGAGAAGCGAAAAGAACGTGCGGCCAAGTCAATGTTCACTGATCAAAGCCGTAAACTTTAATGGCGCCGGACCTTTTAACAGTTTGGGCAAACCCTCCCCCCAGACTCCAGGCTGAGTTCCGGTGGAAGTTGTCTAGCTTCTCTTGGAGGTCTTCGTCTTGACTGCTCCGGCAGCTGGGTGGGTCACCTGTTTAATTCAGGAATCCCTATACCTGGAGGAACAATGAACTTAACCTTTACTACGTGCGCTCCACCCTAGGTGGAGCAGGATCCTGGCTAACTGGGAGAAGTTAACCTTGACCAAAGTCAAACTCTGACCAAGTGCAAGACTGCCCCAATATGGCTCTGTACACTTAATTAAGCAAAGGCTAACATAATTTTCAGGAGTCCTCACTTCTAAGCCTGTGGACGTGCTTTCTAGGTGATTCCAGGTCCTCACAACTTGACAAAACTAACCACCACAGTCTTGGAGCACTAGGTCAATGAAAAATAAAACTTCATTCCAGTCATTGGGCTAACAATACTTCATCACATTAAATGCCAAAATTACACATATGCTTGCTGATAGGAGAATGCACTGAAAGTGGTAGTGAGTGGGCCTTGGACAATAGGTCATTTTGACAATAAATACAGTGAAATTATTTCCCTCATAAAATATATTGCAACATATTGCAGGTACAGGATGTTAACAATTTGCTTGATACAGCCAATCACAGAAACAGAAAGCCAAAGATGCAGAGAGTCTTTGCTGTGGTAGATCCCCAATACTGGAAATGTAGCTCTGTGGGACCACTAAAGCACTGCAGAAAAGGAAGCTGTTTTCCTCACCTTCCGTGTTGCATTTCTGTCTGGTGTGTGTAATTTTACAAATCCATGCTAGCTCCATCTAGGTTCTAGTTAACACTTCTTCCACAAAGGCTGAATGGTGCCCCACATTAGCTATGCTGGTCTCTGCTTGACACATGCCAGTGCTGCAATGGCCTTCTCTCCCAGCTCCCTTAACCTTGTGGAAGGAAAACACTAGAGACATTTATATTTTAAAGCTGACCAGATAACTCAAAGGCTGAACAAAAATATCCAGCCACTTAGAAGTTGCATCTACAGTTGCCTGCAGAGGCTATGGGAGCTTGAGAGACCTATATATCTATAACTTATCTGCTCCCTGGCTGGTCCAAGCCCCAAGCCTCTCTGTCCTTCTCTTCCTGTCCTGCCCTCAAATCCCACCCTATCTTTTGCCAAGGAGTGGCTTCTGCACTCTTTATTTGGGAAATCAACAATTAGGGAGACTCCTCCTACACCTGTCCCATAGCACACATTAGGGCCATGAATGGTCCCTGCATATCCTAATTGATCTACCCTCACTCCTTTCATCTCCTCATTCTCATTTCACAAAAGAAAACAAGAAGTCAATGGCCAAAGATGAAATGGAGAGTAAAGAATCGTTATATTGTTTACTCAAGGACACTAACCCTATTTTCAGAGTAGAGAATCCAGGCTCATCCCTAGATGAGAAAAATAGGTTTTAAAAATGTAGAAAGAAAAATAGGTGAACAAGAATGTAATTAGAATATCTGAAAATCTCATGTATTTGACATCCCATTTATTTTCTGTTTTTTAATCTTTTAAAGTAGTTTTCTTAAGTACTACAAAAATGAAGAAAGAATTATAATGAATCACTCATAAACTTTGAAAGCTAAAGAATTATTTTCTTAAATTAAATATAAACCCCAAGAACCAAACACAATCAGTTTTTCATTACCTCTTTCATGTTTCTTTTGCACATTCATACAACACACTCTTTGTGCTTGCTGTAACTTTGTACATTTGTGCATTATTGCTTCTCTAAAGTGGTTTACTATGAGTGGAACTCTTATCTCTAGGGCTGAACATATGAGCCATTAAAATGGATACTGTCAAATTGCACTCCAAGAGATGACAGAATGCAAACTTCATAGTAATCAATATTTCCGTTTCCATTTCACTTCCCAAAACTCATTTATTATATTTTTAAATTAGGTTTAAAAATAATACTATATGTGTTTGTTTCTCTGTACATATATACCCTTAAGTTCTCAGAGTAAATTTTAATTATCTTTCATATCTTATTTTTGAAAATATGGTTTTCAGCAGAAGCCATAAAATTGTTTGCCTTTCATTAAAGTTTAGCCTTATTTATATAAATGTTAAATTTGTTTGAAATTTATTTTCACTCATCATGAACCAAATGAGTATAAATATAAAAATTCAATTTGCTTAATAATATATACAGATTAGGTTATTTTTTCAAAAATGAATAATACTTTGAATATAGAACAAATTTATAGTATAATTGTGCTTTTGCAAAATGTAAGAAACTTTAAAAATATGTATGCTATATACTGCATTTATATGTGATAAGTACCTGTGCATAAGCTCACACATGACTCTTATATATATATATGAATAATATATTGTTCTATTATTCCCTGTGCATTATGTACATATATATAAAATCTCTCTCCTGATATTTTGAATATTTAAGGATAATATTGAAATAATAGATTTCAAATGATAATGTTTTAAGGACTAAACATGCAAATATACACATTTATTAAATAAGTATAATGAAGCATAAAGTGGACAATTTATCATTTAATTATTACTAGGTTGATGTATAACTGTATGAGCTTGTACTGTCCTCTTCAAGCATAGAAGAAAAATGTAGTAATGTAAATAAATGTTAACTATTTTATGAAGTATTATATTAATATTGATAGAAGGAGAAATTATGAGTTTTTACTATAACCTTGTTTATAATACATTAGTTACCATACATTAAATACAAGTATGTTTATTTACTCTAGCACTCTAAACTGTAATAAATTTATTCACAAATTTAAATTAGCTGAAAAAAGGCATAATTAATCATAATTATATTTACCTACTGTTTTTAAAAGATTTTAAAACATCTTGATATATATTTAAAAATTATTTTTAAATTTTACATATAAATATTTTAATCATTTTATTTTCTCTCCATGAAGTTCCTCAAAATTCTACCCATCTACCTACCACTGATAATATGTTCTTCCTCTCTCCTCCCCTATCCAAAAAATAAAAGTAAAATAAAGATACTATTTGGTAGTGTGACAGGATTTTATCAAATGGGCAAAAAGGAATCTCACAGAAAGGGAGATAATTTATAACTATTTAACTGAGATAATTTATAACTATATAACTGATAGAGGATTACTATTATATATACATATATATAATATGTATATATAATAGTAATCCTCTATCAGTTATATATAACTGATATATATATATATCAGTTTATATATATATATCAGTTTATATATATATATAAATTTAAAAGCCAAACAACAAACAACACAGTGCATTGGGCTTTGGTTCAGAAAAGAGTGTTCAAAAAATGTCTAACATTTATTAGTAAATGTTTCTTATCTCTAGTAATCAAGGAAATGCAAATTAAACCAATTTTGAGATTTCATCTTACCTTAGTCTTAATGGTAATGATCAACAAAGCAACAAACAATAAAAGATAGAATAGATGTAGGGAAAAGAAAACCCAAAATCCCAGTTGGTGGGATTTCAAACTGGTCCATGCATTCTGAAAATAAGTGTGGAGAACTTTCACAAGGTTAAAAATAATTTTGTTGTATGACACAGCTCTACCACTTCTTGACAAATGCCCAAAGACCTTGACCTCCTACTCCAAAACTATTTATTCAGCTATTATCATTGCTGCTTTATTCATGACAGCAAAAATCATAAACAGCATAAATGTCTTACAAAACATAAATGAGGATAGTAAAAATGTGGTACATTCGCACTTCAGGTTTCTAGTCATCTGTAAACAAAATCAAATCATAAACTTTGCAGTAACAATGAATGAAACTAGATAACTGGAGAGAATCTTATAAAAATGCAACCCAGAGCCATAAAATCAAATCTTACATATCCTCTTTCCCAAGACTCCTTACTCTAAATCTTCATATACAGGTATATGTTCTAGAGTAACTTCTAATCCAGGAAATTACATAGAGACCATTGTCTTTTGGCAGGGGCAAAGCACAGGAGAGAAATAAATATCAAGCTACATGTGGTATCATTGGGAAATTAGAAAAGGCAGAATTGCATTAAGTACAGGGGAAGAAAGATATATCCAAATTAGCAGGAGGGGTTGGGAAATATTAACAAGAAATAAGAAAATGTCTGAAGGAATTAATAAGCTACCTTATAAATTATAAACTTACATATCAAAATACATGAATATAAGTATGTAAGGTAAATAAAAATTTCACTTCTTGGACTGGACATGCTCCAAAATTCCTCCAAAAACCCATTATCATTTAACAAAAATTATAGGAAGAGGTAAGAGACATTCTCTTATGATTTATTGGTCATGGTTATCCAGATGATTCCCACATTACAGGCTATTATTATTGTCTCTGAATTTCTCCCAGAAATGGACAATTACTGAATACAGTGTACCCTTCAGATAGAGGATGAAGGAGCCCCTGAATAGGAGCAGACCTTACATCTCCTCTTTAAGAACTAGTTTTCATGATCCCTGAAAGTGCAATGAACACTGTTAAGGAGGGGACTCACCAATACTACCCAGTAGGATGCATATGAATCAACTCAATGACCATCATGGCATAAAAACCCTAATTAGTGGTATGGATACCTTTTCAATAGCCCACAGCTCTTCACTAGGACATAAAATTAGTACAAAAGAAAGGAAACTATGCCCAGTACTGAAAACCTAGACAACTACCCATAACTAGTAAAACCATGGATCTTGGATGATAGCCTACACTTGCCACTTTTACTAAATCAGTATAACCAATAGCTACATATTAAATAGTTAGCGATGTTCATACTGATAATAATAGTCTATATCTTTCACCAAGAACACTTCTTTTACAACAGATAAAGAATATTACAGAAACTCTAAACCAACAAAAATCTTTACTGAGGTAAAGACTCAGTTCAAAGGATACATCCTCAAACAACTACTGAAACTGGGACCCAGGGAAAATTGTATAAGAGTGGAAAGAAAGGCTGTAGGAGCCAGAGTTACAAAGCTTTCCATTCAATAATAGATAAGCCATTGTTTTTTGTGGCCTTTGTATTGGCAGCCATTTAATGACAACTACAACAGCTGGTCAGTGAAAGAATAGTACTAGGACCATTCAAGGATGCAGAGATGTGATACTATTTGGCAGAGTGCCTACATATTTGAGATAAAATAAGCCTAGCTACTGGATGCTTTAGCAGCTGGCCAAACAAAAGATGTTGTTCAGATATTTAACAGCTGATAATTGAACACTCTAGTAATAGTTGATGAAAGAAATCTAGTTAAATACCAAATGGGATGGCAAATATGGGGACATCATTATTAAAGTTTCAGAGATAGATTTATATAGAAATAAACCAGCAATCTGGGATTGTCATCTCAAGCCATTGAGGAAGACTTTCCGTAAGATTAGGTTAAAGCACCATCATACAAAATTATAACAAGCCTAGACTGTATAATATCATTAGAAATTATTTCTTTGACTTTTATGGTAGGTGAGAGGAAATAATTTTTGGGTCTACTTTAGGCCTCTGAGCCTTCCAGGTTCTAGTTCCTGGCCATCCAGGCAATGTTGGGAATAGCCTCCCTCTCATCATCTCTTGGGCCTCTTTAGAACAGTCGCGATAATCTTCTACTATACACATAAACCAAGTTGCCATCAGAGAAGTTTCTTCTGGCAGCTGATGGGAGCAAATACCAAGTAAAGCTCAGGCATCCCAAGCAAAGAGCAGGATGTGAATTGTAGAAGTCACTGAGTTCAGGGAACCTCAGAGAACATGGTCCACAGACTCAACTAAGTAAGGTTCATAGGGGTAACAAAGACTAAGACAGTAATCACTGAACCTACATGGATCTTTATTAGGTCCTCTGCACAAACCTTAGTTGTTTGGCTTACGATTTTTGGGAGATGGCTAACAGGTCATGTAGCGGTGTCTCTCACTCTCGTCTGCCTTTGGAACTCCTATTTTTCCCTGCTGGATTGCCTCACCCAGATTTTATATAATGGTTTGTCCCTAGCCTTTCTCAATTTTACTATATCATGTTTAGTTGATATCCCAGTGAAGCCTGGTCTTTTCTGGAGGAAAACAGAGCAGTGGATTTTGGCAAGAGAGAAGCTGTGTGTGTGTCAGGGGCCTCAAGGCTGAGAGGGATTGGGGTGAGTTGAGGATGCTCTAGAGATATATTGAGAGAAGAATGCACAAAAAGAAAAAAATGTAAGGAATAATGCATGTGCTTCAACACTGAATAGTCATATTACTATAGATTAATTCCCATGATACCATTTATTCTGTCTTGTCTGTGTTGGATTGCCTTTTTCCCCTAGTTATAATATCACATACACATATTTTCAATGAAACCTCATATAGCAAGATTTTACTTTTCAATTACTGATATATTGAACTCAACAATCTATTTATTCAAATTGAAAGATTATTTCCTTATAGTAAAATGAAAAAGAACATTTCTATTTTTATGTGTATCATATTTTTTATGAAATGGAATACAATATAAATAGAATAATTTGAATAGGTATTAAAACTTTAGCATTCAAACTGAATACATATTGACTACAATATTTGAAACATTTTAGTGTAAAGAAATGTCTACTTATTTTACAAATTAGGATTATGCATATGGTGTTGAATGTGGATTATTTGGGATGTGCTTGCATTTCATGCATGTGTCTTTAGTCTCAATCAACAACAGTCAAATGCATATAGTCAGTCAGTAGTTCATAACCCCAGAGCTCATAAAAGTAATTATATTAAAATTATACTCAAATGCACATATTTTTATCTGACTTAATATAAATTACCCAAATTCAAGGATACTATAATGGAAATTTATCCTTTCATTCTAGTTCATTAAAATGAACTTTCAGTAATTATAATTGTATATCATTTATAGGACTATGTCTCTTTTGAAGCATGATCTGTAAAATCATATATTTCTTAAGAAACTGGCAAACTTTTTTACAGCCAGTCTCATTGGCTTTATTCAAATAGAGGTCTGATTAGTATCTAAATATAAAACCAGAGAAAATATACAGTTCAGCCTTCAGGGTGATGTAGAAAGATCTCAGCATGGTGCACTTTAACTGTTACATATATACTATCTAGCACTAGAAATGAGAGCATGGAGAAAACAATCATTTACAAGCAATTTACCAAAGAGAGTTCAAAGCTATGGAAGAGTGATTTGAGTTCTTTAGAGTTTGATAAGGATGCATTAGTTTTCTACAAGTAACGTTTTTCTATAAATATATTCTGGCCAACAGATGAGGAAAAATTATATATCTATTTTTAAAAAGTATTCATAATCTTTAACTATCTTATATTTATGAAAAATAAAAGTTCCTCAATGATAATATTCAGATTTGAAGAACTTCCTGAGATCTTTATGTACCGTAAAAGTTTTGAATTTTTATTAATCTTCATCTTTGGCTACTTGATACATGCTTAAATGCATTCTGAATACTCTTGGCCTTGCACTTTCTTACATTGCTAACACAAAATTTAACCCTTCCCATCTTTATTCTCTTCTTTATTTTCATTTTTTGTTTATTTGTTTTGTTCGTGGTTTTGTTCTATAATGCAATGAGTTTGACCATGCTGTAACCATAAATTTTGAATTATCCATTGTAGCTTATTAAGAGGCACAAATGAATACACACTTAAAGACAGTGACTACCCCTTTCTCAGAGAATATAGAGTTGCAGGAAGCAAGCCTTTCACTCATGTTTTAGTGGCTGGATCTCCACTCTTGTGTAAGCACACAGTAGGAAACCACAGGTACCATGAGTTCATGTTGGATGCAGTGCCCAGATTAGACCATATTTCCACTTAGCCTTTCTATCTCTTCATCTGCAATGTTCCCTGAAACTTTAAGTGGGCAGGGTATATAAAAAATGGAATTCAGACCTATAATCCCTATAAGAAGGAAAGCACTATACATTTATCTTTTAGTGTAGTACTTAAGGGCTATTAGTTTACCAGACTATTTCATTATTTTGTGAGTTTTTTTATTCGATATAATTTATTTACATTTCAAATGATTTCCCCTTTTCTAGCCCCCCCACTCCCCGAAAGTCCCACAAGCCCCCTTCTCTTCCCCTGTCCTCCCACCCACCCCTTCCCACTTCCCCGTTCTGGTTTTGCTGAATACTGTTTCACTGAGTCTTTAAGCTAAAGAAAACATAATTATGTTTATCACATTTTCATATCATATCCATCAGTTATATAGTCTGATCACATTTGCTGGCTATTGTGCACAAAGCATCAATGAATGCATGTGTACCAGTTGAGCAGGTATCTCTGTAGTTGAATATTGATTCTTTTGAGTATATGCCCAGAAGCTTCTATACTGCCTGCTATGATGGAAGGAGGGAAGGAAGGAAAAGAAAGAAAGAAAGAAAGAAAGAAAGAAAGAAAGAAAGAAAGAAAGAAAGAAAGAAAGAAAGAAAGAAAGAAGAAAGAAAGAAAGAAAGAAAGAAAGAAAAGAAAGAAAGAAAGAAAGAAAGAAAGAAAGAAAGAAAGAAAGAAAGAAAGAAAGAAAGAAAGAAAGAAAGAAAGAAGAAAGAAAGAAGAAAGAAAGAAAGAAGTGGAAATATTTTTCTAATTTTCTAGAAATACTTGACTTTGGAAGGGTGTTTCATGCTGACTTTCACAGCATAAGGTTTCTTCCATGTGTTGTTGTAAGTGTAATTGTTATTGCAAGTGAGTAAGCTCACCCTTTCTAGTTCTTTCTGAACTCTGGCTGGCTGTTTCAATTCAGTTGCTCTGGCTCAAACTCCTCTTCAATCTAACTGATTCAGTAGTCTGGCTTTTCTTAGCTTCTCATTGCTTGGCCTCAAACTAAATCTGGAATTTTTTTTCTAATATTCTGATTCCTTATTTTTCTAGTGTGGCCAATGCCATACAGGAAAGGTTGTGGCAAGCAAGTGAGCTTTTCTCCAATGGCTGTGATATGTGTGCCCTGAAGAGGCATGGACTCTACAGACTTTATTCTTTTATTGCTTCTTGCTGCGAAATTTCCTTTCGTTGATTGCTATTGCAGTATTTTTCATATATCTGGAATAGCATGGAGAAATCCTCACTGTCTATTGTTTCATGTGCATTAAGACTCTCTTTTTGGTAGATTTTGTATAGAATCAACATGAAGATGAACTTTCATTAATTAATGTTGATTTAGTGTATTAATGATTTTATAGAATTAATCCTTGACTTGATTCACATAATTTTAGGAAGTTATAGCAATTGATAGAAAGTTTGAGGAAAGGGTTTTAGTAGTTTTGTCAGAAAGATATGGTGAAGTTAGATTCAAAAATAGAATGTGCTCATTCCTCATAGAAGAGTAAGCAACGGCTGCATAAGAAGGAGCACAGTGAGCGTTCATGCACTTCAAGCATGGAAATTATGTTAGAAAGAGAAATATTCTTGAGAATGATTTTTGATCAAGGAAAAACTTTCATTCTAAGTCAGGTGCAAGAATGAGGCCACAAGTTTGCAGCATGATAAAGTAAGGCCTTGACCATATAAAAACTATTTCTTTGAACTGGTAATGAACTAGGCTTACAGAATGATAAACTGATCACTTTGAACTGGAACCTGCTGAAACTACTTCTTATAAAAAAGTATTTGTGAAGTAATTTTTTTCTTATGTAGAGAATATTGTCTGAAAAGGTATAACAGCCTGAGGTCAAAAATAAAAGTTGTTGGTACTGAAGCTTGCTCCATTCAACAAATTTTTATATTTGTGTGTCTGTATATATGTGTGTATACATGTCTGTATACAGGCAGGAATGTGTGCATGTATGTATGCATGTTCACATGAGAAATTGATGAAACTTTCTTGTTGGAGTCCCCTTTGTGTAATACAGTATGTGTGCATAAATTTTCTTTCTTATTCTTTCTTGCCAGCACTCAAGTTTAGAGTTTCTCATTGGTCACAGATAGTACTAGCCCCTAATAAAGTTTCTTTTTCTAATCACATGCTATTATCAGCAGAATGCAGTTGCCATAGCGATCAACTCTGGCCACAAAAGAGTATAAGAATGTTCAGAATTTGATGCTAGTTACAAAACAGTGTGGTTATTGTATCACGAAAGCCACCAGCTCTGACTCCCTCCATATTGGGACTCCCTCCCTCCTTTTTAATTGCTTCACCTTTTTAATTGCCAGGACCTACCAGCATTTGGCCTGTCACTGATGCCACAACTTTCTGCCTGACTCAGTTTACCTGTGTTGTTGAAGCTGACCTTGGGCACTCTGGCTTTAACTGCCTCTGCAGACCTGCACTGAATTGCATGAACTCAGAAGTGAACTGAACACCACTGCACTACACTCACTGTACTATGAACTTACCTCCAATCAACTGACTGAATTCCCTCACTGTATGCTGCTTTTAAGTAGCATTTCTCCTGCGATTTGCACAAATTGGGCATATCATATTTCTGACATATTCTGTCAAATCTTTCTCTCATTCATTGCTTTGTCTACCCATTAAGTAGACATTATTGTTTGGGGTGAAAGGTGTGTACTAAAGAATTCCAGCCAGAGGGATTACAGGTGTGAACTAAGGATGTGGGGATATCTTTATTCTAGCCATACAACAGATCTAGGTTTTGGTAAAAGACCCCTTGCCAGAGAAGCCATGTTCTGGATTAAAATCCTCTACAAGATGAGGTTCTAGACTAACTAAGAATAAGGGAGACAAATCAAGTTCTATTTCCCTCTTGCTCTTTCTCTCTCATTCATTACAGTAGGTATTAGTTGGTCTGCCCTTCAGGCCATACCACCATTGCTTGCCCACTATGAAGGAATGCTCTTTAACCAATGAATCAAACTATATCATTTCATACTTAAGTTATATTTTTCAAACATTTGGTCACAATAAAGAGAGGAATAACTAATACAATAATCCCTTGCATTGCTATTTTTTAATTTCCTCAAGATGGGAGAATAGCTTAAGGGGAACTTTTGTTATCACAGAAGCCTTCTATGTCTACCATTCTCAACATTCCGCCTATAGTCATGGATACCAGTGCAAAAGAAACTTCCTTGCCCTTTACACTCAGAGGTGGTGTGCATCAAGGACAAACACACGGATTCTGGTGACAACAAGGACCAGGGGTATCTAAATGGCCCCCAGCATCAGCATGGACAAAGGGCCTCAGTGTATTCTCCCATGGTGGTACTCACCATAGACATCAACATGCCTCTCAGCCATACCAGGGACCATTGCTTCTGGTGGCAGAAAAGACTAAGCACATACACCCGAACTTTGGTGATAACACTGACAAGAGACATCAAGATGGCCTCTATGAGTTGTTTTGTTTTGAACAGTTTTGTTGCAATCTAAGAAAATGATGTTTCTAGTTTTGAGGATAGATATTTATGGTATAATGAAAAAACAAATGGAATATTTAGTGAGTTTGGCAAGAACATAGGAAACAGCTATGCTTCCTGACATTGTGTATTAATATACTTGGTTACATTTTGTGGTAAAATACAAAATATCTATCTTATACTTGCCCCAGTATTTCATATTAAAACAAGGAATATACATTCATTATGCTTGCTATCTCAGCAGAGGAAATAAATGTTCAAAAATTTGATAAAAATACCATGTTCTTTATGCTAGTGTGGAGGAAATTTAAATAGTAGTCACAGGCTTGTTTTTAATTTTTCTACTTAAAAATATTTTATGGAGTATTATTCAGCCATCAAAAATTGTATTAAATTTATTGGAAAATGCATGAAACTAGAAAAAAAATCATTCTGAGTGAGATAACCCAGAACCAGAAGAATAAATGTGTTATGTGTTCAGTTATAAGTAGATATTAGCTTTAAGTTAATGATAATCATGCTAAAATCCAGATACCCAGAGAAGCTAAATAACAAGGAGTGCTCAACAGGGGACATATCAATCTACCTGGGAAAGGAAATAGATTTTGAGAGGCAACTGGGTGCAGATGGGGATCAGAATTGGAGGGATCAGGTTGGAAGATGAATGCAGGGAGAGAAGTGGGAAAGATGACTGGAACTCAGGGACATTTTTCAGGTCATGTGGAAACCTAGTATATAGGAAACTTTCTGGAATTTATGGAAGATACCCTAGGGAATACTCCTACTAATTATGGCATGTAATGTAAAAATAAATAAATAAATAAATAAATAAATAAATAAATAAATAAATAAAGTGTATATGTTAATGTTGTTCCTAAGGAAAAAATGCTAAACCATAATCTGAAAGATAATTTTCATACCACTTAAATATATATAAAAAAGTATTTATTTCCTTCATGTTAAAGTGAAAATTTGAGATTTGGAAAGCTGCATTTAGACTTGCTACTACTTCCACTATTAGGATCTGTCAGGAAAAAATTTTACAATACTCTCTCAGCTGCTACCACTGGGTCCTATGAAGGATAGTGTACTTTCTTATTAAGCATGGCTGGGGTCACATAAAGCACAAGAATAATTAAAATATTTTTTAAAATGTAAATTATAAACATGCAAATCTACCTGTAAAATTTTACTTCAACTTTCAGTTTTTACTATTTCTTCTTTTTCATGCCTACAAGTGAATATGTTGAGCAAAATTAAGCGAATGAGCATTGGGAAGCAGATTTTTAATATATATTATTCAATCTAATCAACTATGTTTTAACTTTCAACCCATTCATCAGACACTTGAATTTGTAATCAGATTTATGTGCTCTTAAATCTACCATTCTAAGGTATTCATCAGTATTTCTGCTTGAGAGAAAACCAAAGTAGAAATGGGGGAGATAATAAATAACATGAAGGTTTTTCCATCTTCATATGTTCATATCTAGGTTAGTGGTGGCATTCAAAGACAATCAATGGCCATCAAAATCACTCCAGTACAATAGCATCTGTGTTATCTTACAGAGGAATGAATTTGACACATAATGGAAGGGTGTGTTTCAGAAAGGAGATTTATTATAAGTGAGGGCTTAAGCCACAATCTAGCAGAGATTTCTGGTAAAGTAGTAGATCCCAAGAGAAAAATCACCACCTCTCTTCCCTACTAAGGAATAATCGAACTGTACTTGATTTAGGTGTGGTTCAAAAGTAGGTAAATTAATCCTTCCACTAGTATTACTTACCAAGTGTGCATGCTCCCTATCTCCTTGTCTACCTCTCTGAACTGAATTTCAGGCCCACTTTTCCCAGTTATAGGGATGTACTTGACCAAACACAGCTCCTAGGTGAGAGGGCTCACTAAAGCTGCTGAGCAAAAATGACATTTTATTACCTTTAATTAAATAAAAGATCACCAAAATTGAGTAGCAACTCTTTTTCTTTTTTAAATTAACAATTTGAAAACAAAATCATTTAATTGACTTTTATTATCAGTGCAATTTGAAAATTTTCTTGGGTCCCCTTAAAGAAATGTTGAAATTGTTCTTTCAGCTGTTAATTTTGCAAACTATAGTATAGGGAAAAGAATCCTTTGCTGATGCTGGCCTTGGGGTACATGAAGTTAGACAAGGAAGTAACTTGTCTGGGCTCATGGGTTGGGGCCCATTTCTAGTGTAAATTCATTCTTGGTGCACAAATGCAAATGTAGACATGATAAAATCACCTTGGCGGGTCTCAGGTTTTCCTCTTAAACTGAATAGTAAAGGATGGCTTATGGTACAGATGTCTAAGTTTAGGTACACACAAGGAAAATGGTAGATAAACAATTATGTGAGATATTCTGGATGCTTAACAAATGCAGGTTTTCTGCATTAAATATAAGGCTATATCTTTGGACACTGACCTTCTGCTAGACAAATAGTCTGTCTAGCCCTAGCCTCACATGTTATGTAACCTGCCTTTGAACACTGATCACAGTGCTCTTTGATGGAATAAAATTTATTTCTTTTATATAATCTGATTTGTTTGGGGTTTTTTGTTTTTGCTTTTGTTTGTTTGCTTGTTCTCTGTGATTTTAGGACTATTGACTAATCAATAAATAGGTAAATAAAATTATCTACTGCATCTATTCTACCTATGTTTAAAACATGTTCTATATGTTTTTTTCTGTTTCTTTTTTTACTAATAATTCCATTTGTTTACATCTCAAATGACATTCCAGTTCCTGGTTACCCCTTCACCAACCCCCATCCCATATCTCACATCCCCCTCCTCTTTGCTTCTATGAGGGTGCTCCCATACCCACCCACCCTCTCCTGCCCTACTGCTCCAGCATCACCATATAATGGGATATCAAAACTCTGTGGCACCAAGCGCCTCCCTCCCATTATTGTCAGGCAAGGCTATCCTCTGTTTCATTTATAACTGGAGCCATCATTCCCATCAGGTGCACTCCTTGGTTGGTGTTCTAGTCTCTGGGAGCACTGGGAGGTCAATACAGTCTGTTTTGTTCTTCCAATGGGGTTGTAACCCCCCCCCTCTGCTATGACAGCCTTTCTGCCATCTCCCCCACCAGGTTCCCTGAGCTCAGTCTGATGGTTGGCTCTAAGCATCCACATCTGCATTGGTCAGTTGCTGGGGAGACTTCCCAGGGAACTGACACACCACATTGCGGTCAGCAACTGCCTCTTGATCATAGTGTCTGGTTTGGTGCCTACACACATGATGGATCTCCAGGTGGGGCAATCCTCGAATATCACTTCCTTCAGTCTCTGCTCTGTTTTTTGTCCCTGTTCTTCATTTGAACAGGAACATTTCTGGGTTAAAAACTTTGAGATGGATGGATGCCCCATCTGTCAGGGACCATGACTCTCTACTGGTTTCTACAGGTTCTTTTTCCCCTGTCTCTGTGCATTCCAGCCTAAGTCTTCCCCAGTGTTTTCTGGGAGCCTCAAATTTCCCTGGTGTCTGGGACTCTACAGTAGCTATCGCCAGTTTCTTATCCCTCTGCTACATATTTTTGTTTGATTTCATGACCCTATGTACCTCTCTCACATTCCTTTCATTTCTTGATACTGCTGGGTTGTATCATGGACATTGTGAGCTTTTGGGCTAATATCCACTTACCAGATCACTTTAAGTGTTTCGTACAATCTAAGTTGACATTTGAACAAGGATAACCCTTACTTAATCTGACATGATATATATGTAGGAAATTTCACCTTGTATTTCATAATGAGTTATTATATTCTATCACTCAAAAAATTAAACATAGACAAATGAAGATTAATTGTTACTTTCTCCATATTGGCCATTACTATACATTTATTAAAGCATTATGTCATATCTCCTAAATGTATGTGAACTATATAATTATTTAAAAGTACCTGCAAATTAAAATATATAACCTAAAGTTCAAAGATATCAATAGCACATGGTTGATAACTTTATGGTGAGTTCATATAAAATTATATTTTAATATATTTACTTATATAAAAATTTATTAAAATTAATTATATAGCTACTCTTTATACTTAAATTAATGGTTAGGAAAAATTTGTTTATATTATAATTATTTAATTTCTGTTGCATAATTATAATGTAAAAAAAATTATGTCATCATTTGACCAGATATCCCATATAATACATTTATCCATTATTTGAAAGAGGACATATTCCTGCTCTAATTTTCACAATAAAAAAGGGCAGAGGGGGAAGAAAGTATTCTACTGCTTATTACCCTGTAGAAATTTTTGCCATGAAAAGCACAAAATTCTTTGGAACATTTCTTTTATAAAATTTCCTAAATATGGCTTTTAGTCCTAAACCAGCTAATTCTAAATTTTGATGAATGTATGGCAGACTGTCAATTATTAATCCTCATTTAAATGTCAATTTTCTTTTCTTTATTATGAACATTTCAACATATACATTGGAACATCGAAAGACACACTAAATACCCATGAACTCAATTCATAATCCTGTCATTACTTTTGCTTTTCCCACTGTGAAGTTTTGGTTAGGGTAACTGCATAGTATGTATAGAAAGTTTTTCAACCTTCTGGAAGACATGCTCTAAAATAAAAAGAGAAATGCATAATTACCTATAGGAAGTTCTAAGAAACAAATACATGAGAAATAGGCATGTTTGGCAGATTAATTACTTCTTCTGCCTAATTGGAGGTTATAGAAATGCTTATTAAATTTATATGGTTTCAATTTCTATAGGTCATGTGTTTATAAAACCATTTATTCCTTTTAAGTTTCCCAACTTATTATAATTTTATTTTAATTTCATTCACTTTACATACCATTCCTTGTCCCCCTCCCAGTTAGCCCTTCCCAAAACCCTTTCCCCCATTTCCCCTCACCTTCTCCTCTGAAATGGTAGGGGTCCCACTGGGTATTCCCCTACCCAGCCACATCAAATCTCTGTGAGGCTAGGCACATCTTCTCCCACAGAAGCCAGACAAGGCAATTAAGCTAGAAGAGTATATCCCACAGATAGGTAACAGTTTTTGGAATACCCCTGCTCTACTTGTTCAGGACCAAGTTGTTGAAGACCAAGTGGCACAGCTGCTACATATGTGAGGGGAGAACTAGGTTCAGACCTTGCATATACTTTGGTTGGTTCAGCCTCTTAAAAGTCCCAAGTTTCCTGGTTAGTTGACTCTGTTCCTGTTCCTGTGGAGTTCCTATCCCATTTGGATTGCACAATACTTCACCCTATTCTTATGTAGGGGTATCCAAGCTCCAAGCAGTCTTTGGGTGTAGATGTCTACATCCATTTGAGTTAATTGCTGGGTGGAACCTCTCATAGGAGAGCAATATTAGACTCTGGTGTTCAAGCATAACAGAGCATCATTAATAATGTCAGAAACTAGTGCTTGCCCATTTGATGGGTCTCAAGTTGGACCAGTGAGGATACCCATGCTATATTCCACAGATCCAAAGGAGATAAACAAGAAGGAAGGCACAGTTGAGGATGATTAAATCTCATTCAGAAGGGGAAATACAATAGTCCTAAGAAGCTGATGTAGAGAGCAATCTGAGTGGGAATGAAAATAGGGAGTTTCAGGATTAGGTATGGCTAAGGACAGGAGAAATGTTCAGAAGGCCGTAGTGGAAATCTGCAACTGATAAGGTTGGAGAGGTGGGCACATCTTCAGGATGTGACTGAAAGACACCTGAAATAAGGAAGGAACCCAAGAACCAATAGAGGGGATCTTAACTTGGAATCAAAGCATTGTGGATATGGAACTTTAAAAAGCCATATCTTGTAGCCAGGCAAGAATCACCATGGATCAGTTAGGACACCAATATGCCCACCACCAAGGCTTTGTCACGAAATTTATCCTATAAGAAATGCAGGGATGGAGGGTTGAGCAGAATATTAATTTTTAAGAACCCAGGTATCCTTCAACAGAAAAGTGGATGCAAAAAATGTGGTATATCTACACAATGTTGTACTATTCAGCCATTAGAAACAATCATGAAATTCTTAGGCAAATGGATGGAGCTAGAGAACATCATACTAAGTGAGGTAACCCAGACTCAAACGGTGAATCATGGTATGCACTCACTGATAAGTGGATATTAACCTAGAAAACTGGAATACCCAAAACATAATCCACATATCAAATGAGGTACAAGAAGAATGGAGGAGTGGCCCCTTGTTCTGGAAAGACTCGGTGAAGCAGTATTCTACGAAACCAGAATGGGGAAGTGGGAAGGGGTGGGTGGGAGGACAGGGGGAGAGAAGGGGCTTATGGGACTTTCAGGGAGTGGGGGGCTAGAAAAGGGACAATCATTTGAAATGTAAATAAAAAATATATCGAATTAAAAAAAAGAAATTAAAAAAAATTAAAAAAAAGAATGTCTTCAAATCTCTAAAATTACTTAGTATCTATATTTTTATTTCTCACCTAATTAACTTAATTTTCCCTTTTATTTATATTTTGATGAGAATAAGTGCTTCTCATTTTTATTTATCTCTTAAAGAGCTACCTCAACACAGCTTGCTCCTGTGGCAGAGAGCTTAGGTTCTAGTCCTGAGGCCTCTGGCAGGAGCAGTCATATCTCTCCGTTTCCGGATCCAGATCAGCCTGGGCAGCAACATCACATCTCCAGGTCCTGCAAGAGGTAAGAGGGGCTTCCAGGAAGCCAGCAGGGAGAAGTCAGTGTGCTCTGGTAAATCCAGCAGTCCCCTGCGGGTGCCTTCAGGTGTCTGCTTCAGGATCTGAACAGCCTGGGCCAGAGCGCTCAGTCTCCAGGAACTGCAGGAGACCTGGTGTGCACCCGGAGGCAGTCTGGGAGCGCACAGCTTGCTCCGGTGGCACAGAGCTTAGGTTCTAGTCCTGAGGCCTCTGGCAGGAGCCCTCAGATCTCATGACCCTGAAAGCTAGAGGATCCTGGGCAGATCTCATGCAGACTCTAAGAGAACACAAATGCCAGCCAAAACTACTATATCCAGCAAAACTCTCAATCACCATAGATGGAGAAACTAAGATATTCCATGACAAAACCAAGTTTACCCAATATCTATCCACAAACCCAGCCCTACAAAGGATAATAGGAGGAAAACACCAATACAAGGAGGGAAACTTCACCCTGGAAAAAGCAAGATAGAAACCTCTCATCAAACCCAAAAGAAGTTAACCAATCAAATTTAAAAAATAACGTCAAAAATGATAGGAAGTAACAATCACTATTCCTTAATATCTCTTAACATCAATGGACTCAATGCCTCAATAAAAAGACATAGACTAACTGACTGGATACATAAACAGGACCCTACATGTTGCTGCATACAGGAAACACAACTCAGGGTCAAAGACAAACACTACCAAAAGCCTATACTCAACACAACTGGAGAATCTGGAGGAAATGGACAGTTTCATAGACAGATATCCGACACCAAAACTAAACCAGGATCAAATGGATCAACTAAACAGTCCCATAACACCTGAAGAAATAAAAAGAGTCATAGAAAGTCTCCCAACCAAAAAAAGCACGGGACCAGATGGCTTCAGTGCAGAGTTCTATCAGACCTTCATAGAAGACCTAACACCATTACTCTTTAAACTATTCCACAAAATAGAAACAGAAGGAACTCTACTCAACTCGTTCTATGAAGCCACAATTACGCTGATAACAAAACCACACAAAGATCCATGAAAGAAAGAGAACTTCAGGCCAATTTCTCTTATGAATATTGATGCAAAAATAGTTAATAAAATTCTTGCCAACTTAATCCAAGAAGACATCAAAATGATCATCCACCATGATCAAGTAGGCTTCATCCCAGTGATGCAGGGATGGTTCAATATAAGGAAGTCCATCAATGCTATCCACTACATAAACAAACTCAAAGAAAAAACCATATGATCATCTCATTAGATGCAGAAAAAGCATTTGACAAAATCTAGCATCCTTTCAAGTATTGGAAAGAACAGGAATTCAAGGCCCATACCTAAACATCGTTAAAGTAATATACAGCAAACCGGTAGCCAACATCAAACTAAATGGAGAGAAACTTGAAGCAATCCCACTAAAATCAGGGACTAGACAAGGCTGTCCTCTCTCTCCATATCTTTTCAATATAGTACTTGAAGTTCTAGCTAGAGCAATTAGACAACATAAGGAGGTCAAGGGGATACAAATTGGAAAGGAAGAAGTCAAATTATCACTATTTGCAGATGACATGATAGTCTATTTAAGTGACCCGAAAACCTCCACCAGAGAACTCCTACAGCTGATAAACAAATTCAGCAAAGTGGCTGGATATAAAATCAACTCAAGCAAGTCAGTTGCCTTCCTATACTCAAAGGATAAGTAGGCTGAGAAAGAAGTTAGGGAAATGACACCCTTCAAAATAGCCACAAATATCACACTCGGTGTGACTCTAACCAAACAAGTGAAAGATCTATATGGCAAGAACTTCAGGTCTCTGAAGAAGGAACGCAAAGAAAACCTCAGAAAATGGAAAAATCTGCCATGCTGGTGGATTGGCAGGATTAATATAGTTAAAATGGCCATCTTGCCAAAAGCGATCTACAGATTCAATGCAATCCCCATCAAAGTCCCAACTCAGTTCTTCAAAGAGTTAGAAAAAGCAATTCTCAAATTCATCTAGAATAACAAGAAACCCAGGATAGCTAAAACTATTCTCAACAACAAAAGAAATTCTGGGGGAATCAGTATCCCTGACTTCAAGCAATACTACAGAGCAATAGTGTTAAAAACTGCATGGTATTGGCACAGTGGCAGACAAGTGGACCAATGGAATAGAATTGAAGGTCCAGAAATGAATCCACACACCTATGGTCACATGATCTTCGACAAAGAAGCCAAAAACATCCAGTGGAAAAAAGATAGCCTTTTTAACAAATGGTGCTGGTTCAATTGGAGGTCAGCATGTAGAAGAATGCGAATTGATCCATTCTTATCTCCATGTACTAAACTTCACTTCAGGTGGATCAAGGACCTCCATGTAAAACCAGACACACTGAAACTAATAGAAAAGAAACTGGGGAAGACACTTGAGGACATGGGCACAGGGGAGAAGTTCCTGAACAGATCACCAATAGCTTATGCTTTAAGATCAAGAATTGACAAATGGGACCTCATAAAATTACAAAGTTTCTGTAAGGCAAAGGACACTGTTAAAAGGACAAAACGGCAACCAACAAATTGGGAAAGGATATTCACCACCCCCACATCTGATAGAGGGCTAATATCCAATATATACAAAGAACTCAAGAAGTTAGACCGCAGGGAACCAAATAACCCTATTAAAAAAGGGGTACAAATCTAAACAAAGAATTTTCACCTGAAGAAATTCGGATGGCCGAGAGGCACCTTAAGAAGTGCTCAACATCATTAGTCATTAGGGAAATGCAGATCAAAACAACCCTGAGATTTCACCTTACACCAGTCAGAATGGCTAAGGTCAAAAACTCAGGAGACAGCAGGTGTTAGCAAGGATGTGGAGAAAGAGCAACACTCCTCCACTGCTGGTGGGGCTGCAAGATGGTACAACCACTGTGGAAATCAGTCTGGAGGTTCCTCAGAAAACTGGACATGAGACTTCCAGAGGACCCTGCTATACCTCTCCTGGGCATATACCCAAAGGATTCCCTGGCATGCAATAAAGACACATGCTCCATTATGCTCATAGCAGCCTTATTTATAATAGCCAGAAGATGGAAAGAACCCAGATGCCCCTCAAAGGAGGAATGGATTCAGAAAATGTGGTATATTTACACAATGGAATACTACTCAGCAATTAGAAACAATGAATTCACAATATTTTTAGGCAAATGGTTTGATCTGGAAAATATCATCCTAAGTGAGGTAACCCAATCACAAAAAAATACACATGGAATGCAATATCTGATAAGTGGATATTAATCAGCCCAGAAGCCCTGAAAACCCAAGGCACAAATTGCATAACAAATGACTCCCATGAAGAAGTATGGAGAGGGTCCTGATCTGGAAAGGATTGATGTAGCATGGGAAGGGAATATAAGGACAGAGAAACAGGAGGGAGGTGATTAGAGAAGGGATGGAGAGAAGAAGGTTTATGGGACATATGGGGATGGGGGATCCTGGAAAGGGGAAATCATTTGGAATGTATACAAAGAATATAGAGAATAAAAATATTTAAAAAAAACTTTAAAAAAAAGAGCTACCTCAATTCCTTTGCTTATTATTTTATTATTTTCCTTATTTCTATTTTACTAATTACTTATGTGTTCATCATTATTTAACACCACATAGAGATTTTGGAATTGGCTTGTTCTTGTTTTTCTAATACTTTAAGGTTCATTCTTTCATTGATTTTTTGATATTTCTGAGGATTTTTTTTCTGTACTTAGCATTATAAACTTACCTCCAATACTGTTGTTCAATCTCAGTGAACTTATATATTTTATGTAGTGTCTCTCGCTGCCTATTTAAAGTTTTATTGTACTTTGGTCAGAGCGAATACAAATGTTACTTGAGTCTATTTCATTTAAAGATACTTATTTTGTGTTGTAATATGTAACATATTTTAAGGGAAGACACCAAGGATAACTGAAGAGAATGTATACTCATGTATTCAGATGGAATTTTCTAAAGACATCTGTCAGGTATGTGTCATTTGAACATTGAAATTTTTATTTCTCCTATATCTATATTCATATTTTTGTAAAAATTGCCTGTTTAATGATAAGACTAAGGCATTAAAACTACACAGTATTATTGAGTTTGAAGTAATCTGTGATTTTTAATCTAGTATTGTTTGCTTTTTGAAATTGCATTGAAGAATCTGTATTTGATGTGTATGTACTTAGAGATGTAATTTCCTCTTGATGGATTTATCCCTCTAACAGTATCAAGTAGTCTGCCTTATGTCTTATAACAAGAATTAATTTGGGGTCTATTTTTCAAATATTAGAATAGCAATGTCTGCTTGTTTCTTGGGTCAATTTGTTTGATGTAGTACATCCTCATCCTTTCATACTAACAGGTTTTATCTTTGATGATAAGTACTGTTCCCTACATGCAGAAAAAAAGGAAGGATCTGTTTTCACAGTCAATCTGCTACTTCATGTCTTTGTGGATTAAATGAAATTATGGGTAGCAAGAGCTATTATTGATGGATAAATTTTCGGTTATTTTGTTGACTTTGTGGTATTTAAGACTTCTTTAATTTTCTTTTGTTTAATGAGTGTCAGAATTTTTTCTTCCTTTCTCCATTAAATTTCTTCCTGAACTTCATTGAATGTGGATATCTTTCTCCTTACTGTGAAATATTTCTTATAATACCATCTGCCAGGCTCATTTGGTGGTCATAAATTTCTTTAGCCTTCTCCTATTATAGAATGAGTTTCTTTCACTCTATTAAGATAGATAGCTTTGATAGCTGTATTAAAATGGGTGGGCAGATTTTGTATTTCAGAATTTGGAAGATCCTAGTCTAAGCCTTTGTTGCTTTCATGGTTTGGACTAAAATGTCAGCAGTTACAAAGATGAACTGGCATTTTCCTGGGAGTTGCTATTCTCCTTTTCCACTTAATAATCTTTTTTTAGTCATTTAATGTGCTGACTGTCATATAACAAAATAAGTTTCTAGTCTGGTCTTGATTGTTTAGTGTCCTGTGTGTTCAATCTGAATAGGCTTCTGTTTCCCCCAATTTTGGACGTTTTCTTCTGTGATTTTATTAAGGATATTTTCCTATATTTTTGCATGAACATCTTCTCTTTTCTATATATCTATAGCATAAGCTTTAACACTATGTGAAGCCTCAGAGGTTTTTCCTATTTCATTTGTGTAGCGGTGGATGCTTTAAGCCAACCATTGGACTGAGCACAGAGTCCTCAATGGAGGAGCTAGAGAAAGGACTCAAGGAGCTGAAGGTGTTTGCAACTCCATAGGAGGAACAACAATGTGGCACAACCAGGACCCCCAGAGCTCCCAGGGACTAAATCACCAACCAAAGAGTACACATGGAGGGACCCATGGCTCTAGCTGCCATATGTAGAAGAGGATGGCCTTGTGGGACATCAGTGAGAGGAGAGGTCCTTGGTCCTGTGAAATCTTGATGTCCCAGAGTAAGATAATGCCAGGACAGGGAAGCAGGAGAGGGTAGACTGGTGAGCAGGGGGAGGGTGGGGATGGGATCGGGGGTTTTTAGAGGGGAAACAAGGAATTGGGATAATATTTGAAATCTAAATAAAGAAAATATCTAATAAAATATGTTGCATGATTTAAAAAATGAAAAAGAAAAAGATAACACTGGTCTTTATTGAATGATAAAAGTCTTCTATTTTTTTTCACATCTCAATATGATTTAATATGCTCAGTATTATTGGTGATACTTTGCCTTTATCTTTTAATTTGATCAAATGGGTTTTTCATTTCAGTATAAATTTTCTTCAGCTCTTTTATTTCTTTGTTAAATTCTAGTTTCATACCACAACTCACTTTCTTCTTTTACCTGCCTTTGTGTTAAAACTTTAAGATAATCTGAGTTGTTTTACTATATCCTTGATCATGTTTCCTACTTCCATGTTAACTTTATTTTCAATCACAGGTTATTAGTATTTCATTAGTTACTTGGAAAAGTACAAGTCATATTGGTTTTTCATGTCACTTATGTGTGCTGGGATCTGCCCCTTTTAGTTTGGATCACTGGTTAAAATTCCCTGGTTTCGTTTATTTAATTTGGGTCTATTCCTTTTGTTCAGTGAACAAAAGTTCAGGAGAAAATAAGAGTTTAATACAGTTTTGATGACATTTTATCTTTTAAAATAGTGTTCAAGCACCAGGTTGAATCTTCCATCCACCTTAGTAAGCAGGATGCTATTTGCAGAAACAGTCACTATCTAGTAGCAAGAAACAACAAAACAGACACTAGTTAAGTACCAGTTAGTTTATGGAGTAAAGAGACCCTAAAGATGTTGTGTGTGCTAATATGTTAGGATGAATGTGAATAAGAAAATTTAATTAATAAGGGTGAATCTAGTAACAAGTGTTATATGTTAGGTGTGAAGTTTGGGAGAATGACATCTGAGTGGCAATAATTGAGGCAATGAAAAAATATGATATTGATATGTGGAAATTGGAGTGAATGGTAGAGCAAAAAGAGAAGACAAAGATGGGTACCCAGACATGGTAAACCACGTTGGTTTCTGGGCTTTAATGGATATGAAAAAGGGAGTTAGGAAAAGGGAAGGACAGTAAAAGAATCAGAGAAAGCTAATATATAAAGTGGTGTTGGCTGCTGCAGTTAGCTCTTGCACCATGCAGATAAGCAATTGCTGTTGAAGAGGGAGAAGAACTGTGTGAAGATAAAGGAACCATCAGACAAAATATTGCTATGTGAAATGGTAGAAGTAAAAGGAAATAGAAGGAAATGGGATCATGGTACTAAACATTGATTTTTCTCTTCCCAGATCTTTGCTTTGTTTCTTTGGTCCTGCTAAGGGCTGGACTCCATGTTACTTTTAAACAGTCCCTTTCTTGTGTGGTTCCTGGCTCTTCTCATGTAAAGATTTTTCTTGAGTCTGTTTGTGCACTGTGAAGAAGAAAACATCTGGCAGCTATGGCTTCTTTGATCCCACAGGTTAGGGAACACCTGATGTCTATGAAGGTGCCCAAAGCCCAACTCTAAGCTCATGTTTAACTCAAGCAGCTTTGAGGCATTGATGATTGCCCTGGCTTCAGTCACGGAGAACCCTGTTTATAAAATCCCCACAGGCTGCAGCTTTTGTAGATTTCCTGGCAGAAGTTCTCCAGTCTCGTTTGCCTCGGGTAAAACATTCTTTTAAACACCACAGCAGCAGCAGAGGCTTCAGTCCAAGGATGGAGAAAGTGTTCAGTTCCCAAAGTGGATGAGGTTTGTTCATCAAGTCAATTTTTGAAATGGAGAAGTGGTAGGTGCATCAAAGTGTACATGCGCTGCAGGCTTTGCTAGATCAGGGGACTTCTGGAATACTCTATTAGTCAGGCTCAGTTATTCCCCACAATCAAAGGAACATAGTGTATCTATAAATTGATAGCTACTTGTTAGTAATTGTGAACTGATAGGAGTGCTAATTCCTTCACAGCTTTCATGGAGGTGGTTTTGGTTAATTAAACAATGCTCTACCCAAAATGGAATTAAAAGTGTTGAGTCAGGCTAGTTTTCTCATGAATATGTTTACAACTGCAAAATCTGGGTACATAGAAGTGTGTGTGTGTGTGTGTGTGTGTGTGTGTGTGTGTTTGTGTGTGTAAATGTGCATACATGCTTGAAAGATGGGGGACAGATACACTGTCAAAGAAACAGAGATCAAAGAGAGAATGAAAGAGGAAGAGGGATGATGAAGAGGAGAAAGAGTGGGAGGAAAAGACAGAGAGAAAGAGAGAGAGAGAGAGAGAGAGAGAGAGAGAGAGAGAGAGAGAGAGAGAGATTATCATTGCCATTTTTTATTTTATTTTACTTTATTTATTTTATTTTATTTTATTTTATTTTATTTTATTTTATTTTATTTTATTTTATTTTATTTTATTTTATTTTATTTTATTTTATTTTATTTTATTTTATTTTTTCAAGACAGGGATTCGCTGTGTAGCCCTGGATATCCTGGAACTCACTTTGTAGACCAGAAATTTGCCTGCTGCTGACTCCCAAGTGCTGGGATTAAAGGTGTATGCCACCATCGCCCGGCCATTTTTTTAATTTTAACAAAATGTAGTCAGCTCCACCTAACAATTGTTCTGCCTGTCTCAAAATTTTTTGTTTGAATAAAGACAAAGTACACCATTATAATGAAACATTAGGATATTCTAGTTATTTTTAGTAAACTGACCCCCCAAATAATTAGTTTTTGCTTCTACCAAAATGCATATTTTGAAAAGCATAATTCATAATATTCACAGAAATTATAATGGTTATATTTTCAGGCTGCTATTACCCTCTCACCTATTAAGTTTTTATCCAGAAAATACATATAGCAGCAATAAATATGATAAAATTAACTTACATATACTTGAAATCATGCAATTTCATTGTGTTAATATTTTATTATCCATCCATACTTTGGAAGAGACTTCAGTGCCCTCTGGTCTTTGCCCTTTAAGTACCTTCACACACAAGTATTATCCCTGTGGAATAACTACTCAGGGACAGGCTTCCTCAGCAGTTGGCCTGAACTTCACACATATGTACAGTATGTTCTCTTTCAGAATGTCTCTCTCTCTGGACAACTATGAAGTTTTATGATGTACTCCAGAGCTTCCTGCCCCATTCTCTCTATTCTCATGCTTTGGAAAATGAGATAATGCTCAATATCATTTTATTCAGCCCTACAGAAAAAATAAGACTCAAAATTTGCAGAGAAATAGGTGGAGCTCATAAGTATCACATGAGGCTATCCTGGCTCTGGACGAAAATGCCATGTGTTCTCTTTCCACAAGTGAATCTAAGGCTATTTTTAAAATACATGAATTAAGGTGGTTATGAGAGGTGAGACCAGAAAATGGAAAGAAGACCTCAAAAAATGGGAAAACCTCCCATGCTCATGGATCGGCAGGATCAATATAGTTAAAATGGCCATTTTTCCAAAAGCAATATACAGATTCAATGCAATACCCATCAAAATCCCAACTCAATTCTACACAGAGTTAGAAAGAGCAATTATCAAATTCATCTGGAATAACAAAAAACCCATGATAGGTAACAAAAGAAACAACAGAAATTCTGGGGGAATCAGTATCCCTGACCACAAGCAATACTACAGAGCAATAGTGTTAAAAACTGCATGGTATTGGTACAGTGACAGGCAGGAGGATCAATGGAACAGGATTGAAGATCCAGAAATGAAGCCACACACCTATGGCCACTTGATCCTCGACAAAGGGTCTGAAAACATCCAATGGAAAAAAGATAGCCTTTTCAACAAATGGTGCTGGTTCAACTGGAGGTCAGCATGCAGAAGAATGTGAAATGATCCATCCTTGTCTCCTTGTACTAAGCTCAAATCCAAATGGATCAAGGACTTCCACATAAAGCCAGACACTCTGAAGCTAACAGAAAAGAAACTGGGGAAGACCCTTGAGGACATCGGTACAGGGAGAAAGTTTCTGAACAGAACACCAATAGCATATGCTCTAAGATCAAGAATTGACAAATGGGACCTCATAAAATTACAAAGTTTCTGTACGGCAAAGGATACCATCAAAAGGACAAATCGGCAACCAACAAATTGGGAAAAGATCTTCACCAATCCTACATCAGATAGAGGGCTCATATCCAATATATATAAAGAACTCAAGAAGTTAAACTCCAGAAAACCAAACAACCCTATTAAAAATGGGGTACAGAGTTAAACAAAGAATTCTCACCTGAAGAACTTCGGATGGCAGAGAAGCATCTTAAAAAATGCTCAACTTCATTAGTCATTAGGGAAATGCAAATCAAAACAACCCTGAGATTTCACATTACACCAGTCAGAATGGCTAAGATCAAAAATTCAGGAGACAGCAGGTGTTGGCGAGGATGTGGAGAAAGAGGAACACTCCTCCACTGCTGGTGGGGTTGCAAATTGGTACAACCACTCTGGAAATCAGTCTGGCGGTTCCTCAGAAAACTAGGCACCTCACTTCCAGAAGATCCTGCTATACCACTCCTGGGCATATACCCAAAAGATTCCCCAGCATGTAATAAGGATACATGTTCCAGTATGTTCATAGCAGCCCTATTTATAATTGCCAGAAGTTGGAAAGAACCCAGGTATCCCTCAACAGAAGAGTGGATGCAAAAAATGTGGTATATATACACAATGGAGTACTATTCAGCCATTAGAAAGGATGAATTCATGAAATTCTTAGGCAAATGGATGGAGCTGGAGAACATCATACTAAGTGAGGTAACCCAGTCTCAAAAGATGAATCATGGTATGCACTCACTAATAAGTGGATATTAACCTAGAAAACTGGAATACCCAAAACATAATCCACACATCAAATGAGGTACAAGAAGAACGGAGGAGTGGCCCCTGGTTCTGGAAAGACTCAGTGAAGCAGTATAGAACAAAATCAGAACAGGGAATGGGAAGGGTTGGGTGGGAAAACAGGGGGAAGGAAGGGGACTGATGGGACTTTCGGGGAGTGGAGGTCCAGAAAAGGGGAAATCATTTGAAATGTAAATAAATATATCAATAAATTTAAAAAAATACGTGAATTAAGGTGGTTATGGGAGGTGACACCAGAAAATGGAAAGGGGCCCATGAAATGAGAATAAAGTTGATATAAAGAAGTTTTGTTGTTCAGAAAGCAGAACAATGTGATAAGAACGTGTAAAGGATAATACTGGGAAGAAGCGTAGAAGTAAGGGTGGTAAGAGAGAATGGAATTATAGACAGGGAACAGTAGAGATACTCTTGAAAATAACCACCCAAAACAAGTATTATAAAGGTGTTAGAAGAACAAGTGTTACCTTTGAGACTAATTTTTGAAAATGAATGTTAAGAGATGTAGGCATTGGTAGAATGTTTGTTGAACAAACACAAAGACCAGAGTTCAGATCCCCTGCATCTATTTAAATATTTGTTGGAAAATTGAATATACAATATCAGAGTTGTGGTGCAGCTGACTAAATCGAAATATCACTGGGGCATATGGCCACCTATGATAGCTTAGGGTTCTGTGAAATTTTTTGTTTGTTTTGTTTTGGTTTGTCTTTTAATAAGTCAGAAAGTAAAGAGACATTGGCCATTTTAGGAGCTAAATTGGTTCTTGAGACTTAGGAAGTAAACAGTAAAGATCTTAAGTTCTATATTGCAAGTATTTATAAGATACACTAATACCCTTTCGAGTGTTGTGAAGTGGTGACACAGGAACTGTTGAAATGACAGAAGTTATAGGTGCTAGATGCTAAGTTTGATGGCCTGAGTTTAGTGGTCAAGATTCTCTTGCTGCAAACAAAGAATCATCTAGTCCAACTTGTGCTTTAGAATTTCTCTCAAAAGTGTGAAATATGGAACATGTCATTGTGTGCACCACACATACACACACACACACACACACACCACATTCATACCACAGACCACACACACACACACACACACATACACATACTAAATAAATGAAATTAAAAATGACACTATGAGACCACCTGATAGTTACTCCCTGACATGTCAAGCTGTCTCCAACTGATGCAGATAGCTCCAGCACAGTTAATTTCCATAACTCACCTGTCACTGATTCTGGGTGACTGCCTTGTTAATGCAGCTACCTTTGATCTGTCCATAGTTCTCTGCCTTCTGTATTATTGTAAATTAACCCAATATACTCACTAACTTTTCAAGTTTTGATTTGTAGAATCTTTATCTGTAATTATTATCTACTTGAAGTAAAACACAATTTCACAACAGTGTCAATTTTTAGCTTCTGTATGTTGTGCAAGTGTACACACACAAACACACACACATACACACACACATACACACAGACACATGCACACACATGCACACACACATGCACACACACTTTCACACACATGTACATACACTGAAATTTGTTGTCATGTTGTTACCAGTTTCTCCAAAATGACTTTTGTTCTTGGCTGTGATTTAACTTTCTCTTAATTGTTTTACATCACATTTAATTTTCCAAATAGTGGAATTTACCCAGTCAAAAATAATGCAAGTTTTCTGTGGCTGATGAGAGAGGATATAGGAGAATAAACAGTATTTTTCAACCATTCATAATGATATGAACAACGTGATGATACAAGTGTTTTTTTCAGATTCATATCATGTTGCATTTCACATTTCTCCAGTAAAGACAGAAAAAAAATTTTTATATTCCTACTCTGTGTTTTTGTCAACAAGTGTCATGGCTTACAATAATATAATTTTCTTTTTATTCACATTATCCACTTCTAGGAATGAATAGAAAAGTTAAACTGAACAATTCTTTTGATTTTTGTGTTTCAAGAACATTTTTTCAGATGATTTTGCCTAGTTTTGAATCAAATAAATTCCATTAAAGATATTTAGCAATACAAAAAAGTCACATGAAAAATGTAAAAATGTACACACAAGCATTGCTTCACATTTTTTTAAAGACTTTCCTTTTTAACCAGGAAATTTGCTTATTCACTCTCTCTGCATCTATACAGTAGAACTGAGTACCTTCTAATTCTACTGCTTAGGTTGCTAACTAAAAACTCAGCCCTTTGTTCCCTTTTGCTCTTTCACCCAGAAGAGTCTATCGTGAGACTATATACAGAAAAATATAGCACAATATATCATCAACAGCAACTCTAAAATCTTAGTGAACTGTAAAAGTGTTACTTATGAAACTAACGACCTAAGAATGCCTTTAAACCAGAGAATATATAGTATAGCAAAGACATTCAAAATGGACATGCACTCACTGATCCAGACAAATAGATTAAATAGCATGATATATGAAAAGGCATAAGACGTAATAGAAGTTGGAAGGGTTTACTCAGTCCAAATATACGATTCAATGGCTGAGAAGCCCATCTATCTTTCTTTCCTTTCCCTTTCTTCCTTCCTTCCTTCCTTCCTTCCTTCCTTCCTTCCTTCCTTCCTTCCTTTCTTCCTTCCTTCTTTCCTTCCTTCCATTCTTCCTTCTTCCCTTCCTTCTTTCTTCACTTTTATTCTTTCTACTCACATTATTTTATAGTTTCTTTGCTTCTTCCTCAGATTGGTTCATCCTATATCGAAATAAACTACAGTAATATATTTTCATCACCAATCTAGTATTGATTTGTAGAAATGGTGTATATGATTACACTAAGCTAAGTAGGAATTTATTGATTTGTGGGAGCAATTAATCTAGCAAGTACATGCAAATAATCTTTGGACATGTGTATGCATACTGACAAGTACCACTTAAAGTAATAATGATTAATAATAATAACAATAACAATAATAATAATTCTTATTCAAATATAGAGATTTGTGTATCCATTCATTCTTATAATGTCTGATATTATGGACATAATACATATTTTATGTTGCACATAAAGCCTTAGACTTTCCATTTTCTAATCAACAAATACTGATAGATTTTAAAGGCAAGTGACAAGACCAAAGTTTATTTCTGCAACATTTAGATAAAGATTAAATCAATAGATGAAGTTTTTATTAATGTTTGCAGTGACAGTTTTACTTTATTTGATGGGGAAAAAGCACTGTTTTATGTTTTCTTTCATTTAGAAGGGAAGGGCAGAGGTGAAGTATGCATAATGAATTTGAACCTGCAAATTTCTTAGATCAAAACAACTCTTAAAGCTCTCCAATTCATTTTTAAACAGAATATGATCCCCAGTGTGCTGTTCAATAGACATCATTAGAAATTATGGATGAGCACTTGCAATGCTGGGAGGGATCAGAAACTGTTTATAAACAACTCAATAATCACATAGTATTCTACAAAGCATGTTTTCTGGTTATGTAATGAGCGGGTTATTTCTCCTTCCACCTCCTATCACAATTAAATATAAAATGCTTTTTGTTCTGCGATTTGTGTTCCTATGAAAGGCTTTATCAAGATTCTCATCAAGCTTCAAAATTAAAACTAATTATATATCAATTCTCAGATTTGCTTCCTACTTCAGGTTCATGAGAGGAAGTGAAAATATTTGTAATATTTGATTTCTAGTTTTTACTAATAGTTATTCAACCTGAAGATGTTAGGCTTTAACAGTGTTATCTCGTAGGAATATTATAAATGTTTTCATTTAATAATTTGATGTCAATTAATATGAAATAAATTCATAATTAGGGCAACTTAATTCACTTGACAGAGTAAAATTAATTCAGGTATCCTTGTTTCTTACACTGTCCCCTCACTGTCAATTTTTGCTCCTAAACACCTATGATGTAAATACTATATATTCTTCTAGCACAGCCTGCTTTCTGAACTTGGCATTTATAGTTACACAATGCTTTGACATTGGATAGTGTTTTACTACTATTTACTTGTGTAGGTCTATTGTTGAGTAGGCAGATAGTTTCACATTTTACATCATCAGAAATTATACTATGACAAAAAGTTTACTAGTGTCCTTCTCCACTTCTTATATTATTTATTCCACTCTCCTCAGATTCCTATAATAAAACATTTTGTAGTAGAGATCTTCTAAGCAACAGAAATATACCTCCCATAATCCTGAGAATGAGAACGCTTGAGGTAAGGTATCATTATTATTGGGGTACTAAGTTTTGGAGGAGACATATTATTTTAATTATTTGTGCTGTTTGTAGTTTTGAAATGGGACCTTGGCTTCTGGTGTTACATAATTAGTAGTAGTAGGATATATATATCCTAGTTGTTTTTTCCTGCTATCTGTCCCAGTGTTCTACACTCCTGAATGAAAGATACACAATTTTTATATTTTTATATGTCTTAAACAGCAAAATAACTGGACTGCTTCCTAAATACCATGTGGTTAACCCACATCCCACACAAAATTCTGAGTTATTACTTACTAAATTCCATATTCTATCTTGACTGCCCTGGACCTAGAAGACTGTCCAACTAGGCCCTACTCTCCTGGCTCCTTCACATGCTGGCTATGACTCTCTGTCCTTCACTCTTTTCAGTCATAGCGTCTCTCCTCACTTTCTCCTTCCTCCAACATGGCTGATCTCCTGTCTCTTCCTTCTGCTCAGTCCTGAGCCCAGGAATCCTAAAAGTTCCGCCTCTGCCTGACCTGCCCAGCCGTTGGCTGATAGCATCTCTATTTACTAATCAGAACCAACTGGGAGCAGGGACCCTCAGTGTCTTTCTGCAGACACTAGTGTAAGCAGTTTGGGAGACCAAATTTAACATTATAATACAAACATCATTAGGCCAAATCCACTACAATTGTGCTGGTATCTATCATACCATTGTTGTATTTGAAACTGTGCTGTAATTGTTCTGGTTTTGGACCACTTAGATGGTGTGTGTGGTCCAATCTTAGGGTCATTTTACATAGATGAGCAAACCATATATTTGAATTTTCTTGTGCTGTTATCATGGCTGGGTGAATTTGTATTCTTGGGGAGCTGGGTTGGCTACAGGGATCAGCAGATTCCTTAGGTAATGAAATACTGTTTGCAACATGGTTAGGCAGTACTATCTTGAAGAGATACAAAGGATGTTTTGTGATCATTAGATTTGTAAAATGAGGTCCAGGAGGGTATGGCTATTGCTACCATGTGAAGAAATACACAGAGTGGTGATAAAGTGGTGAGCAAGAACATAATCCTAAATACCACCACCTCAAAGGATGTGACTTCAGTATATAATATTTTCAAATATTTATTTACTCTTGGGAGGTCTATGCATGTATACAATGTTGCTTGATCATAACTTTTCCCTAGTCCTTCCCCTCCAATTCCTATATACTCTCAATATCTTGGTTTCTAAATTCCAGGAGTTAGTTTTTCTACAAAAAAATCAATAAAAATACTAAAAATACTAAAATAACAATAAATGATGATGGTCATTTGTGTGTGAGTAAGGCCAGTTACTGAAATGAAACATGAGCAACCTATTTGATAGCAGTATCTCTGAATAAACTTGGCAACCCCCCTTAAGCAAGTATTAGCTGTTAATTGTTCCACAGTTAGGATTTGGTTAGGGTCTCTACCCATTCTAGAATTTTGACAAGCTAGCTTTGATGCAGGTCACGCTCATATTAACAAATTTTGAGATGGTATGCTATTTTAAAATGTTTCAATTTGGTTTCACATTAGATTCAGAAAGTTTTGTAACTTTACATTATTCTCAACACATAATTTTACTATATTATATATCAATCCAAGATAGGTAGAATACTTGTCAAATTATAACTTAATGTCACTTGTAAGTTTATGTTGGTTTAATTTGACAGAATGATAAAATTGAAACCATGGAATGAACTCTGAGTTGTATCTAGTATTTTATTCTGTACTTAAGGAATTTTTGTGATTTTTATTTTATGCTCTTTGCTTTTGTTTTGCTTTTATGCTGATTAGGCACTTGTTATTGTTTAAATTGAAAATTTTATCATTAGTTTCCATAACAAAAGCTCATAAATGGTCAATGAAATAATTTAACTGGATTTTATTTAGCTTAATAAAGAAGTTCACTCATTTTTTTTCTGTATTTCCACACTCTAGTTAACTTGAGATATTAAGCCATCAGAAATAATACCAAGGGAAAAATTATCTGTAGCTACAACAGATAAAATATATGAAAAATGCACTACTAAAATGAGATTTTATTCCAATAAGTCTTTATTGCCTGTGATGATATTTGCTGTCTCAAATTGATTTAGGGTGTAGTATATGAGTGTTCAATAAAAAGGAATGTAGGATTTTGTGTGAAAGAATGTTGTAAATGTAATTTATATATGAATTTAGTTGTTATAAATGAATATTTTTATCAACAATATGGGTAGTCTACTTTGCAATCAGTTATAAGTGTCTTGTATAAAACTACAATATTTTGGAGAATGAAATGTTTTTGCCTCAAGCCAGAACTACCTTCTGTTCTATATTTCTAGTTTCCCAACTTTCCAACTGGTTGTAGAACTCCCAAACCTGAAAACTCCATAAACTTATTTTCTGAAAGATGGTTATCTATCTACCTATCATCTATTAATCCATATATTTCCATCTGTCATTATTTATTTCTAAGCTCTATATCTCTGGACAACCATGCCTGATACCTTTTCTGTTAGCATCATTGTACCTTGAGAACAGTTTTGGTAATTTTCCCCCATCAATAGCTTACTAAGTTCAATCTGGTGAAATGAAATGTTTTGATAAATATAAATGGAGTGTAAAGCTCTATAAATACTTGAAGAAAATAATGGATGGTATATAAACAAATGTATCAAATAAACTATTATATCCATTTCTTACAAATCAATCTACTTTGTCATTTGTTCTGCATAGTCTCCAAGGAATATTTCCTGTATTTTAATTGTGCCCCTATATTTATGGCCAAAATTTAATATATTTATTTTCAAATAAGCGAGATTTTGGAATTTATATATATATATATATATACATATATATATATGTATATATATATATATATATCTTCTTCTTAATACTTGTTCTGATCAAATGAAGGGTATACACAACTCTAAAGGAATCTGTGCAAGTTTTGTACAAATATTAGTAATAGGAATATATTTTATACTTCCAAAATTCATTAAATGTATTTATAATAAAATGTTTTATATACATACATATAGGTGTGTATTTGTGCACATAAGCAAGCTCAGTGTTCTCATCTACCGTTGGTTTGGACTCTCCTGCTTTCCCTAATCAAATCCTCATCAGGCAGCAGCTTCTCTGTTTCCAACATGTCGAGAATACATCAGTCTTATCAGCCTTACCACAATTACCTTATTATCAGATAGCTTGTCTGAGTAGTCCATATATTGCATTCTCAAAATAAAATAACAACAAACAAAAATGTAGTTAAATTCATTTTATCACTTTGTCATCCACACTCCTCCACAAAACAACCACAATAACGATTTAATTATGACACTCCAATCAGCCAAGATCTTTGATGTATACTCTTTATTTTCTTTTAACCCTCACTACAGCAGCATGTGAGCAATTATGGTAAAGAAGTATAATTAATGAGTTTCATGATTGTGTGTAAGTGAGCTGTTGTAGACATTTGTAATATAGTTTTAAATTATAACTACTGCAAAGTTTCAAGTGTAAAATGTTAATTTTTCTGTAATATTTTATAGAAATTTTTAGTGTATCTGGATTCTAAAAATCTCTTTTTTTGAGAAGAAAGATGTAATCAAATAAGCAAGCAAACAAATGACAACAACAGGAAGAAAATATTTTGGTAGATGGCTCACAAAAAGATTTTAAATTATTGATAAAACATAAAAAGTACCAAAATTACTATTGGAGAGTATTGAAAGAATGGGTTTAGAACTAAAAAAAAAAAATCAGAATACAACACAAGACCAGCAAAAGATGAATGGGTAAATAGTTCAGCTAAAAGACAGAAATCTATTAGATTTCTAAGAGGTTTAATATAATTTAAATTATATTATTATATATCATTAAATTATTATATATTATGTTATTACTATATTATTAAATTTCATTATAATTTATATCTAGTTGATTTAATTCATAAATTAAAACATATAATGTGGATGATAAGGGAGAACGCATATAGATGATCTTTGAAAGACATCTTTAAAGACTAATTTTAAAATGGGTAAAGTGCTGTGGCCTGTTTCTTTGTTATCTCTCTTATCAATTATTTTGGTATTACAGGCATGCACCATAACAGTCAAAAAGTGACCTTTTCTTTAAATTCATATTAATTCAATATAAATAAAAGCATAAATATGTTAGATTGTCATGAATTGTATCTGAGATATTAAATGCACTTAAATGTGCATTGAATTTCATTATCTGTGTATGAAATAAAGACATTAATCCTGTTTACAGTTATATAAACGTTTATACTCATGAACATGCAAAAAGAATTGTTTCCAAATAGGAATCCACAGTCTATTACTCATCCCACAACCTTCTGTACTTTCAAGCAGAAAATTATGAGTGAGACATCAATCATTGATTTACAATTTTACATGATATAATCAAAGCCCCCACATTAATCCTGAGTAACTTTTGTCAACTTTTTGTAAATGATTTACATATCTGTATATGCTTGCATATATGTATAATTACACAAACATTTAAATGTAGTTTTAAGTAGGAGAACACTTAAGAATTATTACAGATTTAGCTTAAACAATAAATCAATTTAAATTGAACCATAAATATACGCGATTTTAAATGAAACACTATTTGTGTTTGTTTTCCTAGAAGCATTTTTAGAAAGTTCTGGTTAATCATTTGCATTATCCTAAGGCAGGTTGTCCTTGCAGAGGGAGCTTGAAAAAAAACTAGTAAACATGGTTTTGTAACTTGCGGGGAGTTATTTGATTATTAAATGTCTTATGCTATGTTCATAGGCTGCAAAGAATAGACAATTTAACTGAAAATAAGTTTCTTATTTTCTTTTATTTATTTATTTATTTTCTATATTCTTTGTTTACATTCCAAAGGATTTCCCCTTTACTGTTACCCCCTCCCCATATGTCCCATAAGCCCTCTTCTCTCTACCCATTCCGCAATCACCCCCTCCCATTTCTCTTTCCTGGTACTCCCTTACAATGCTGGATCAAGTCTTTCCAGGACCAGGATCCTCTCCTTCCTTCTTCTTGGAAATCATTTGATATGCTAATTGTGTCCTGAGTATTCAGAGCTTCTGGGCTATATTAATATTCACTTATCAGTGATTGCATTCCATGTGTATTCTTTTGTGATTGGGTTACCTCACTTAGGATGATATTTTCCAGTTCCAACCATTTGCCTAAAAATTTTATGAATTCATTGTTTTTAATTGCTGAGTAGTATTCCATTGTGTAAATATACCTCATTTTCTGCATCCATTCCTCCATTGAGGGACATCTGGGCTCTTTCCAGCTTCTGGCTATTATAAATAGGGCTGCTATGAACATAGTGGAACATGTGTCCTTATCGCATGCCAGGGAATCCTCTGGGTATATGCCCTTCATAAGCATGGCCCTTCATAAGTGTCATGAACAGTTTTCTGAGGAACCACCAGACTGATTTCCAGAGTGGTTGTACCATCTTGCAATCCCACCAGCAGTGGAAGAGTGTTCCTCTTTCTCCACATCCTTGCCAACACCTGCTGTCTCCTGAGTTTTTAACCTTAGCCATTCTGACAGCTGTGAGGTGAAATCTCAGGATTGTTTTTATTTGCATTTCCCTAATGACTAATGATGTTGAACATTTCTTAAGGTGCTTCTCAGCCATCTGAATTTCTTCAGGTGAAAATTCTTTGTTTAGCTCTGTACCCCAATTTTAATAGGGTTATTTGGTTCTCTGGGGTCTAACTTCTTGAGTTCTTTGTATATATTGGATATTAGCCCTCTATCGGATGTAGGGTTGGTGAAGATCCTTTCCCAATTTCTTGGTTGCCGTTTTGTCCTTTTGACAGTGTCCTTTGCCTTACAGAAACGTTGTAATTTTATGAGATCCCATTTGTCAATTCTTGATCTTAGAGTATAAGCTATTGGTGTTCTGTTCAAGAACTTTTCCCCTGTGCCCATGTCCTCAAGAGTCTTCCCAAGTTTCTTTTCTATTAGTTTCAGTGTGTCTGGTTCTATGTAGAGGTCCTTGACCCACTTGGAGCTGAGCTTTGTACAAGGAGATAAGAATGGATCAATTTGCATTCTTCTGCATCCTGACCTCCAACTGAACCAGCACCATTTGTTGAAAAGGCTACCATTTTTCCACTGGATGATTTCTGCACCTTTGTCAAAGATCAAGTGACCATAAGTGTGTGTGTTCATTTCTGGGTCTTTAATCCTATTCCATTTGTCCACTTGCCTTTCTCTGTACGAATACCATGCAGTTTTTAACACTATTGCTCGGTAGTATGGCTTGAAATCTGGGATACTGATTTTCCCAGTTCTTTTACTGTTGAGAAAAGTTTTAGTTATCCTGGGTTTTTTGTTATTTCAGAATAATTTGAGAATTGCTCTTTCTAACTCTATAAAGAACTGAGTTGGGATTTTGATGGGGATTGCATTGAATAAGGAACAGTACCCAACTCATTCTACGAAGCTACAATTATGCTGATACCAAAACCACACCAAGATCCAACAAAGAAAGAGAACATCAGGCCAAGTTCCCTTATGAATATCGATGCAAAAATACTAAATAAAATTCTTGCTAAACGAATCCAAGAACATATCAAAATGATCATCCACCATGATCAAGTAAGCTTCATCCCAGGGATGCAGGGATGGTTCAATATAGGGAAATCAATCAGTGCAATCCACTATATAAACAAACATACAAAAAAACCACATGGTCATTTCATTACATGGTGAAAAAGCATTTGACAAAATTCAGCACCATTTCATGCTAAAAGTCTTGGAAAGAACAGGAACTCAAAGCCCATACCTAAACATAGTTAAAATAATATACAGCAAACTGGTAGCCAATATCAAACTAAATGGAGAGAAACTTGAAGCAATCCCACTAAAATCAGGAACTTGACAAGGCTGCCCCCTCTCCATATCTTTTCAATATAGTACTTGAAGTTCTAGCTAGATCAATTAGACAACATAAGGAGGTCAAAGAGATACAAATTGGAAAGGAAGAAGTCAAACTATCACTATTTGCAGATGATATGATAGTCTACTTAAGTGATACAAGAAACTCCACCAGAGAACTCCTACAGCTCAAAAACATCTTCAGCCAAGTAACTGGTTATAAAACCAACTCAAGCAAATCAGTAGCCTTCCTATACTCAAAGGATAAGCAGGCTGAGAAATAAGTTAGGGAAATGACACCCTTCACAATAGCCACAAACAATATAAAGTATCTTAGTGTGACTCTAACCAAACAAAAGATCTGTATGACAAGAACTTCAGGTGTCTGAAGAAAGAAATCAAAGAATAACACAGAAAATGGAAAAATCTCCCATGCTCATGGATTGGCACGATTAATATTGTTAAAATGGCCATCTTGCTGAAAGCAATCTACACGTTCCTTATTTGCAAATGTATCTCATATATTTTTCTCATGTTTGGGTTCTTAAAGATTTGAGACCACCACCACCATCAATGTAACCTTTTCATGGGAAGAATTAGTTAGCCAGGAATTGAAGGCAAACCATCAGATTTGATCAATAAAGTAGAATTTAAATAAGGAGAAACCTATTCAGGTGTCTCTCATAGAAAAAATATTTGCATCTGTTTCACTGGAAAAGAGTACAATGACATCAAAAGTATAAAAGCTATTTACAGGTTCATTTGTCCTGTCCTGAACTAATATTTATGCGAACCTTTTTTTTTCTCAATATTTCTCATCATTTTCACATGGAGTTTGAATAAACAGTCAGATGTCTTCGTTCTTTGAGTGGATTTATTGACATATTAATATAAAAATGTAAAGTAAATGTTTATTTCTAAAGTAGCTTGTGTTTAATAAACACTTATCTAATAGCTATTTAAGACTCTGGTTTTGGGATAAAGCCAAAAACATACAATAAAGTAACTAATAAAGTGAGAATACTATCAAAATTAGACTGGAGGAGCTGCTCATGAGATATAAGTAGAGCAGGAAAAGAACAAACTTACTGATATGGTTGTCTGTTGGCTTCTCAAGATACTCTGTACCTAATATTAAGTAATGCTCATATAACACAAAGAAAACTTCCAGCCATAATTCTCCAAGGTGGTTGAAAATATCATAGAACAACCCTCTAAAAGAATCTGATGCATAATTTCATCTCTACATTTCTACATCTGGTATGTATGCAAACATTAGACTGAGTTTTTAGCAGTACTCCTGTGGCAATCACTCCTAAGGATTTCACAAATACGTCTGCCCCACCTGGATACCTCTGAATAATGACAAAAGTTACTTCTGAGTAGAGGAGAGACTATAAAAATTTTATTTTGAAATTTGTTGAGATGTAGGCATCTGAAGAACATATCATGCACTTCAGTGAAGCCTCCACTTTACAATAAAAACTGTGGTTCACATCTAATGAGTTATTCCTTGACATAGGAAAAAACTAAACATATAACATAAATGAAGAATATGTAATACTTCATTTTGAGTGGATAAGCTAATATATTATTACCAGTTAGGAAAATAATAATAAAATTCAGAGTAAATTACCACATTCATACTTTGTACTGCATGCTACACATAATTTCAGCTGTAAAATCAAAATACTTGACATGTTAAGAAATAATTCTTGAGTCTCATAAATAAGAAAATAAGCAGAAATTGACTCCTCATTAGTACAACTCATACTAACCTGAACCTTACAGAAAATATATTGGTTAATTCAAATACAAATTAATGTAAGCCGAAAAAAATTCCCATTCCTGAAAATAACCAGGAATGGGAATTGTCAGAAAAGGGCTCAATTGTTTGCACAAAAACTATTATTAGACAAAAATTCACTTGTAAAAAGTTGAAAAGTAAATAAATATTATCAAGGAAATAAAATTATAAAGGAATGGATATTTTAAAACTGTACCTAAAAGATAGAGAAAAACTAGGTCAGATACAGAAAAATATAAAGGTATATAGCCTCAATGAGATTTTCAATAACAGAATTTTGCAGGCTGACAAGCACAATTCATAATTCTTTGGAACCTTTAGCATTGCCTAAGTAGGTTTAATGCATGAAAATATGAAGTATCAAGAACAAATGGAATGAAAAATAAATTGATCAAAAGTTGGAGTAATCAGAAAATCACAGCACTGTAGCACTCCCACTTACCTTACCTGGCCCTGCATCAAATCATCCTTACAAAGGAAGACAGTAAAAACATCCTCTTTGGATAAACATAGGAAATATTTCCATTATAATTCCAAGATTGTGTTCATATAGCTAACAAAATTTATAAATACTAAATCAGTAAATCCTAATAAAACATTAGAGAAGCTTAGCATGTTCCAACAGGGGATTTTTTTCTCAGTTGTGCAAGGTTTCAGAAACTTTTCATTCATGTACACAATGCAAATGATTTTTCCTTCCTTTAACTCCTCTCTTATTCTTCAACTATTCCTTTCTTCCAGCATGGTAAAAAAGTTATATAAATGAACTACATTTTTTTTGATTTCTAGGGAAGGTACTTCAGAAAAGGCTATAGGCATAAAACCATTCAAATATAAACTCAGTGACTCTGAATCTATATCTTCATGACCAACAACTAAAATAAAGCCAAATAATAATAATAAAAATACTATCTCAAATATGATGCACTCATCTAAGATAAGAATAACCCTAAGAAATCTCACATAAAAATGCTGAATGAATTTGGGAAATAAGTGGGAAGCAGGTTTAATTCAGAAATATATACAGTGACTATCAAAGCTAGCTCACAGAAGTGGCTCTGTTAGAAGCTTCTCTGCATTGGTCATTGTGAGCATTCCAATTTCCATACTCCGAATTGGTGCAAGACAAGATGTCCTTACAGAGAAGGGATAATTACTGAAGCGCTGGCTTCTGACTATATGAAGAGGCTGTTTAGAAGATCTCCTGAGTTTTATGGAAACAAGATAACTAACATATGTAGCTATTATTATTAAACAGAATTCACTAAGGAAGATGATAATATATTTTTTCACTCAACAAATATCAGCTGTGTTTCATTGAAATGAAACAGATTGTTTTTTTGTTTGTTTGTTTGTTTGTTTGTCTTTTAGATTTTCCAAGTATAAGTTTACCCAGATGTGAGAGTAAGAAGTATAGCTTAACATATTGTATATGAAATTTTGTACACCCAATGGGGGTATTTCAAGAGATTAGAAAAAGGTGAAAATGGAGAGTATGTTAGTAATTAAAATTTACTCCTTAAATATGAGCAACAGTACACTTTTAAAACTTACTGAAAAAAGAAAAACTGTTCATACTCAAAAATGAAGGTTATAAGAAAAGGATGGTTCAGTGGCTAAGCCCTCAGCTGCTTTTCCAGAGGAGCTCAGATTTTAAGTTCCTGGATCACTGCTTCCTGCAGCTCTAGTTTTAGGGATATGCCTTCACCTGCATGTACATGGAATGTACTAACAAATAAAACTGCACACATAAAGAAAATTAAGAGAATAGCTTGAAAAATTGCACTGGGGCCTCCTTGACCAGTTTGTGACACATTGAAGTGAGGACTCAGGGAAGCGAATCAAGGAATGACTAGCACAAAAAGAACAGCAAAGGGCACAAGAGTCTGATGAGGTAGTAGAATTGACTGATAGTTTTACTTAATGTTTACTTTCAGTACATCTACATTTAGCACATTGGGCTGTATATTACAAGTAGAATTCATGTTTTATGTGTTTTGTCTCAAAGCTGTTAAAATTATACCGGGTAAAGTTAAGAAAATGCAGTAAAGCCTCAACTAATGTTCAGAACAAACAAAATTGGAAATACACAAACGTAAGAGAAGGGATAAAAACTGCCATTATTTATAGAAGATACTATCACCTAAATAGTTAGCCAAGAGAGCAACGAAAGAAATCAGAAATTTTTCACAGCACAAAACCATCATATAAAACATTATCTCCCCAAAATACCATCAGTCACCAGTAGCAACACATAATGGAAAACTTTTTCAGTCACACCGTCTCCCCAAAAATGATAAAATCTAAGATGAAATAAGAAAAAAATCATAAGAAGTTAAAAACTGTACACAACATAGAAAAAGACATAGTAGGTGAAGAATGCTATTAACAGCCCAGCTAAATGATTCACCATTAAGAACATTTGTATTGACCACAACTAATTTGATTTTAAAAAACTTGCAAATGAAGTAACATAAGCCAATAATTAAAGCTATATAAAAGTAATTTTCCACAAGATTTTTGGCTACAATAATAATAAAAGAAAAAAAGAAAACTAGGATGAATATCCATTATATCAACAATAAGTCATAGTAATTAAAGCCTACTGCTACAACTTTATTTATTTATTTATTTATTTATTTATTTATTTATTTATGCTACAACTTTATTTAGTCCTTTCCCATAAAATTACCCTAGCAAAATCTATGCTTCCAGAGTTTTAAATTTTGGAGAACATTTTAAGGCAATCTTCAAAAACATTTGTGTGTATATGTTGTGTGTTATATGAGGTAGATACATCTCCTACATGCTAGAAGTATGGAAGTATATGTACCCATGTTCACACATGCAAAGGGCATAGAATAGTTTATATCTTGGACTATTGCTCTCAGCCTTCCTGCCTTGCAGCAGTGTACTACTGAACAAAACTCACCAATTATCTTGAGAGACTGACCAGTGAGTTATGGTGATCTTCCTGTCTCCAGCCACCAATGCTGGGGTTATTATCTCACACAGATATACTCTGCTTTTTATGAAATCTAGGGATTCAAACACAATATAATACAGTTATGTGAAATTAAGCCCCTTTTGGATAACCTCATTTTCAAATTTGTTTGTCCAAAGACATAGACACAATCAATTATGGAAAGAACCCAGGTATCCCTCAACAGAAGAGTGGACACAAAAAATGTGGTATATCTACACAATGGAGTACTATTCAGCCATTAGAAACAATGAATTCATGAAATTCTTAGGCAAATGGATGGAGCTAGAGAACATCATACTAAGTGAGGTAACCCAGACTCAAAAGGTGAATCATGGTATGCACTCACTAATAAGTGGTTATTAACCTAGAAAACTGGAATACCCAAAACATAATCCACACATCAAATGAGATACAAGAAGAAAGCAGGAGTGGTCCCTGGTTCTGGAAAGACTCAGTGAAACAGTATTTGGCAAAACCAGAACGGGGAACTGGGAAGGGGTGGGAGGGAGGACAGGGGAAGAGAAGGGAAGGGGGCTTACGGGACTTTCGGGGAGTGGGGAGGGGGCTAGAAAAGGGGAAATCATTTGAAATGTAAATAAATTATATCGAATAAAAAAAAAAGATAGTCATTGTACCAAATTCTAGAAACATCATAATCAGATATGTAAAGGAGCATAGTAAAACAGTTTACATACTAGTATGATATACAGCTTAAACTCGTACATCGCTAGTTCTCGACCTTGGAATAAAGGCATGAAGGTGATGGACTAAAAGGCAGCTGGATTATCCCAAAGTCTTGTATTTACATTTCACGGTTAGAGACTAGTGAGGTGATTCCATAAGTAAAGTTGTTTGCGTTCAAACCTGAATACCTGATTTTATCACCAAAACCAAATGGTAGAAAAGTAGAAAGAAAAGACTAACCCTATATATTGTCCTCTGAAGTCCATATGTATAATGTGAATTGTGTGCCCACACACATACACAAAATAAATAAATAAATAATTTAAAATTGAAGTTCTTAGGCAAATAGAAACTATCATCCTGAGTGAGGTACCCCAATCACAAAAGAACACACACAGTATGCAATCACGGATAAGTGGATATTAGCCCAAAAACTCATACTACCCAAGATCAACTCAAAGACCACCTGAAGCTCAAGATGAAGGAAGACCAAAGTGTCAATACTTTGATCCTTATTAGAAAGTGAATCAAAACACCCATGGCTCATAGCCAACCAATAGAATGAGAATAAGGTCCCCAATGGAGCAGCTAGAGAGAGGACCCAAGGAACTGAAGAGGTTTGCAACTCTGCAGGAAGAACAATAATATGTACTAACCAGTACCCCAAGAATGCCCAGGGACTAAACAACCAACTAAAGAGTACACATAGAGGGCCCTATGACTCCAGCTACACATGTAGCAGAAGATCACCATTTCAGACATCAATGAGAGGAAAGGCCATTGGTATTGTGAAGGCTCAACTCAGAATAAGGGAAAGCAAGTCAGGAAATGAGTAGGGGCTGAGGGTAAGGGGTAAGGGGTAATGTGGAAAGGGGTTAACAGTTGAATTGTAGAAAAAAAGCAAATGTCTATCAAAAGAGGAAAAAAGAAAAAGAAATATTGAATAATCATGGTTACATGACTGTGAGTATGATCAGATTTCATGTACATATAATCTCTGCATCAAAGTTTTAGTTCTAGCACCATGGAGTATATGATACCTGGTTAGTTATCTAATGCTCTGTACCTGAAATTCTTTAGATGATATATACAAAAGCTTTTGTGATGTCGAATAGTTACTCTATGTAAGGCTCTTTTGGAAAGTCACAGGAACAGTGTGAGCTACATAAGGTTCCTGATATGATTGTTATAAATGTTTTTTATTTTATGAGGAAATCATAGAAAATGATGAGTGCTATTATTTTACACCTCCACAATCTTTGTATATTTGATTATACTTACAGAATTATACAAAGTATTAATGTGTATATTTGTGTATAAAGTAGAGTAAGTCAAATGAATTAGTTTAAATAAGTAAAAACATTGGTACTTCATGAGAGAAACATGCTGAAAATTGGAATGTTAGCCCTAATCTCAATACTTACAGGGGTTAGAAAAGTGGGAGAATCAAGAAAACCTTGTGGCTGTCCTGAACTACCCACAGCCTTAGTCAGGTAGAGAGCATGTATTCAAGGATCCACTGAAATGTAGAAACTACATTAACAGCTCTGTTTTGCTTAGGATTTATAAAGAATTATACAAGGTAGGAGTTGAATATAATTTTATTCCAGATGCTCAAGTGTTTGAATTGTTTCTCGCAGAATGGAGCTATTTGAAAATCTCTTAGGAAATTTTAGGTTGTGGCTCCTAGAAGGACAAAACAGGACACTACATAGTCTCTAGGCTGAGTACCTCTGTTTCTTATTTCATGGATATAAAATACTGCATCTCAAGTTGCCATACGTTAACCAAAAGTATGGCCTATATATCCTTAACCATGATCCAATATAAATCTCTCCTTCTTTAAATTGTTCTTGCAAGGTAGATGAACTGACTCTTTGGAAAGTCACAGGAACAGTGTGAGCTACATAAGGTTCCTGATATGATTGTTATAAATGTTTTTTATTTTATGAGGAAATCATATAAAATGATAAGAGTGCTATTATATTACACCTCCACAATCTTCACAATACCCAGAGTGAACACAAAGAAGATAACAGATTAAAGATAAAATAAGGGTCACGGGGCAATAAAGAGCACCTAGTCAAAGGTTCTTTGTATTCAACTGAGATTTCTGAAGTAGTGTGAGGAAGAAAGAGTAAGTAACACGGAAAGTCATCCTGGTTGGCAATCTAATAGTAATAAATTACACTCAAAAGCTCAAACAAGTATTACTAGGAACCACAAATAAAAAAAAAAATAAAGAAAACTTTGAAACATCACTATGAAACATTCAGTCATGCTCTGTTTCTATGGATACCTCTAGAAGCTTCTCAGGAGTCATAGGAAAGTCAATGGCTTCAGCCTAACAAAGAAGCCAGATTGAGAAATTCACTGAGTGTGTCTTCCAGATTCCTGAAAACCTTCAAGCATAATAAATATATCTGTAAATTTAATTGTAAAATTAATGTTTAATGAAGGTATAGTAGTGGAATATTAGCCTGTATTGACCCTGATTGAATGTGTCTTGATGTTTATGGATACTACCTTCCTATCACACTTCACTCATTTTTACTATTATTATCTAAATTATCACAGTTTTATAAATCATTCTAATTTAGTTTTCAATTTGGAATGTTAATAAATAATTCAGTTTTTCAATTGCCAAAATCAAGGTATGAAGCACTGTTCCTATCTTAAATACTTAATAATTCACATTAAATTAATCTTCATTTGGCCTACTTCCACATAATAATATATTAATTGAGTTAATGTCTTACTATTTACTATGTGGATTTAGGTGGCTTTGAACTTATGGTCATCCATTCTAGTGTCAGAGTTATAGGGATATTCTACAATAATGGTTTAAATCCTTAATAATCTGGCTGGAGAGATGGCTCAGCAGTTAAGAGTACTAACTGTTCTTCCAGAGATCCTGAATTCAGTTCCCAGTAACCACATGGTGGTTCATAACCATCTGTAATGGGCACCCGATGCTGTCTTCTGGGGTGTCTGAAGATAGTGACAGTGTACCCACATACATGTGATAAATAAATAAATAAATATCCTTAATAATCCATCTTATCCAAGTACATTTTCACTGAACCTATTTTTAAATAATTCTACATTCTTAGGTAGGACCAGAGGTTTATTTGAGGTTGATACTGTTCAATCTCCTACAGAAGATGATTAAACAATTAAGTTTACATAACTTAAATATTTTAAGTATATCTCCTTGTGTTTGGTGGGTAATCATATTCCAACTGAAAAAAACCCTATGTATTTCAACTTGACACACGTTTTATAAATTATTTTTATGTTGGAAACACTCCATTTAAGCTCAAGATGTCTGGGATCCCTGATGACAAAGAAGAAAAACTTGCTACAGTTACCATGTTTCAGAATGTGAAGTTATGGCCTCCTGTGGGCCCCAGTATGAGCACTGAGAGGCCCCAAGGCCTGCTTCTTTGGCATAAGCATCTCTTGATGTCATTTCTGCCATGATTCTTAGTATTTATCATTCTTTTAATCTACTTACTGGTCCTTCTCTTTCTTCCTTCTTTAATTAAACCAGTATTTGGTGACCTGACAGGATCCAGTAGGAGCCCACTAGATATCGAGAAATTATATGCAACCCGTAATATTAAAGTTAAAGCTGTTCATGAATTCAAGAGAAATGTATGTTACACACTCACTCTAGGTGAAAAAGAAGGTAGCTGAGAACCTCAGGCAGACATGAGCTGTTTCCCCCAGTCTTAGTTTCAATTCTGTATAATAAAAATAGTATATTTTTATCATAAAATTGATGATGGAATAATATACAGTTATGTCCCATAAAGATAGCAATGGGTTCCTTGGGTTCAGGGATGGTGGTGCAGCCCCCTAGGGATTCTCCTTACAAGTTGGCTGAAAATGATTTTATAGACAAACAACTGGGGTGCAAAATTTATAAAGATTGCAGGGTCAGCAGTATGAGCTCATGTTTGCCCTTTTATGAAACTATAGTGTCTCTCATATGTCTTAAAGATACTGACTTTGTAACCACAATACTGCTGCCCCCGACCTCCCTGAAGACTGGTGGTAGGGAGATATAAAAAATTATTCTTGCTGTAATACTTTTGTCTGAGATTGCAATAGTCCCATTTCTCTGTTTTAAATTTGTATTACTCTGTGTCACAAGAAATTTTTGGCACAGGAAAACAAAGAAGCATTTACCTACCCCTTATGAAATCTGTAACCCAATTTCCTCATATGATTTTAATAAATGACTGGGGCTGAGTTGAGTTTAAGTGAGCACCCTGACTCCTGAGTTCAATGGTCTACAGAACAAAGAAAAACAGCCTGTAATTACTGTATCCCAATTTTGTGTTTTCTTACTTGCCTACCAGGTCTCCCTAGTCTTTGATGATCTACAACTCTTTTCAAGTCTAGACCCTGGTAGTTTTATACTCAAGTTATTTGAAGCAATGATATAATACAAGTATCTGGGATACCAGACATTTTGTTCTTATGTAGAGTGGCTAGTATAGGGGGCATTGGTGCATTTCAGGACATGTAACAAAATTTCCTAATACCACAGCAGATAATCCAACAATGTTCCATTTTTCCAGCAAGTGTAAGTTGAATAAAACTCCCAAGAGTTGAAGTACACACATTAGATTAACTCATACTGAGTTAAGTATCTTTAGACCACAGAACTTTTATTTCCACACGCATCATCCACAGACTGAATGCAAGCAAATGTACAGAACTAGAAAATATCACGCTGAGTGAGGTGATTCAGTCTCAAAAGGTCATGCATGGAATGAATGTACTCACTGATAAGTAGATATTAGCCATAGAGTACAGTATAAACACTCTATAATTTATAGACCCAAAGAACCCAAATAACAAAGAAGGCCCAATAGAGGCTGGTTGAATCTCTCTCAGAAGGGGAAATAAAATAGATATCAGAGGTGGATGAAGAAGGAAGAGGGAGAGGAGATGGGAGGAGGAGAGGGACAGGGGCATCATGTGTACAGAGAGCAGGGGAAAGAGAAGTGAAATCTTCATGAAAAGGTTGAGGTAGCGCTTACCAGAGAACTGACAGGGATAGGACTCAGGTTGGCAATAGGGTGGACCAAGCTAAAATGTCTAGCTATTGGCGACATGGATCACAAAGTAGCCACTTCCTGTAGCTAACCAGTACTCCCAGGCAGGACAGCAACCTACCCACAAAACCTTTAACCTAGTGTGTGTCCTGCCTGCAAGATGTGCATGGAAAAGGTAGAACAGAGCTTAAGACAATGACCAACTAGTGACTGGCCCAAATCAAGACATATCCCATGGGCAACAACCAATTAATGATACACCCAACATCTGACAGAAACAGATACAGAGACTCAGCCCCAAACATTAGATGGTGCTCAGTCATCTTGTAGAAGAGTCAGAGGAAGGACTGAGGGCCCCAAAGTAGACAGGGACCCCACAGGAAGACCAAGAGTATCAACTAACCTGGACCCCTGAGGCATCTAAGAGACTGAACCACCAACCAAAGAACAAGCATGGACTGGGCCTATGTCCCTGTACTCATGTAGCAAATGAGCAGTGTGTCTTCATGTGGGTCCCCCAACAACTGGAGCGGGGGCTGTGTTGAGCGTGAGGCTGGATACACCAGGGGTACTCCCCCTTCTCAGAAGAGAATGGGAGAGAGAAATGGGAGGAGCAGTGAAAGGAGGGGGTTGGGAATTGGAGGGACTTGTATTGATATGTAAAGTGAATAAATAAATTAATTAATTTTTCAAAAGTGTGTTCATGGTCATCAGGAAGTGGACAGAAGTTTTTAATTGTTGACAGTAGACAACAGAGCAGTCAGCACAGTAAACAGTACACACCTTTGTCTTGAATTAAAAGAGCCAAATATGGGTTTAAAAACACATTCTTCTAAACTCTTTAGAAAGCCAAAGACTGGTTATTAACTATTTTTTTATTCAAGTTAGGGGTCCATGGTAGATTAGGGAGGCTGAGTATTATTGATTTAGTCTTATGAACTTATGTAAATGATTCAGTAATACAGATGAAGCAAGTTTTAAGAATGTTGGAAATGTAGTTCTTATTCCATATGCTTTGTATAAATCCTGCTCATTATGGGAGCAATGAAAGATGAGGCCGAGATATTTCTTTATTGAATAGTTCATTAAATCTCTGTATGTCAGAGCAGAAAATCAGTAGGCATTGAAAGTAATTTGTGCCTAATTTACTTAAAGTATTTCTGATTTCCATTTGTAACTAATTGATAGTGTCACAAGTGAGTGTAATGATGATGAGGCTGCCTTAGGGTGATATGTTAATAATTTATTATGTTGCTTACATATTTTAAGTTGAATAATATGCCCACATTTATTTTGAAAGTCATGACTTGCTATTAATAGCATTGTGCTTTAGAGTTTGTTGCGAGCAACAAAACTAGATAGAAGGTTGACATTAATTTGAAGTTTTATTTGTTGTAGCTCCTCATGGGCAAACAGAGAAAATCACACTGACAGGTGCCTATCCAAATTTTCCCCTTTCACTTACAGTTCATATAAAAAGTGCAGTTTTATACTTTCAAAGTTTGCCCCAATTAACTCCACTTTGGCATTTTTTTTCCTGAGCATCATTTTTCTACACCCAGGTGGATTTTTATAGTGAGTGGTTGTGGTTAAGGCAATTTCTGACCAAAGCCCTAATGGAATAATAACAAGATCACATTTTGACCACCAAAGTGTTTTAAATAATTTTTAAAGATTTAAATGGTGAAAAGCACTTACAAACTTTGCCAGGAATTTTGGGGTTAACTCTGAGTTAAGTTTATGTTTCTGGGTCATGATGTATTTTAAACTTACTTATTGAAATATTTGTAATAGAAACAAGAAGATGATAAGGTGCAGACATAGGAAAACTATCAGGTATATACTACCAACCATTCTTAGTATTTGCATGAAAATTTAAATGACCTTAAAAATGGTGAATACAGGCTTAGAAAAGTATATGCTGATCAGATACAGTTTCAAATTAGAAGCCATGGCTATACTAATCATGTCAACAACTAGTAGGAACTAAACTGTCTTCATGCTAGATTTTTTTGTACTGTGGACAAATACCTGACAGAAACAATGTAAAACAAAAACAACAGGAATGTTTGCACAATCAGAAGGTATTTGCTCACCATAGCTCTATGACCATGATGAAAATGTTGTTGTTTATGGTGGCAACTTGTGTTCAAGGACAAATTAAATCAATCTTCTATGTATCCAGTGATGTACCTAAAAATATATCTAATGCATGCATACAAGTTTTTATTGATTACATGGCTATTAAACCAATTGCCCAGTGTTCAAATATTTAGTGTGTAGCTTTAAATGTATGAATTATGAAGAAGTAGGTTTTTATACAAAAACCTTCAATAAATTTTAAAAAGTGTAAAATCTTAGGGATTACAACTGATTCCATACATTGCAATGAAGAAAGAATTTGAGACTAGATAATATCAACAGAGTTCAGTCTTTCTAGTAGCAAGCTTCTTACATTTGCTAAATTCCTTGTGTCTTAAAAATTTGTAAAAGTAATGTTTATTCACCTGAAGCAATTGCTGTCTTGGAGCATTCCTTGTGAATAAGATCATCCTGAACTCTTATTTCTTCTGAATAAGTTCTCTCTGAACTCTGACTGGTTATGCTCAGCTTTTCTGACTCAAACTTCCCTGTAAACTGCCTGAGTCGTTCTGGTTTTCCTGGGCTTCTTACTAAATTGCTCTGGTTGATTTCAAACTATAGCAATCTCTTGTAATCCTCTGGCTCCTTCTCATTCTCTGGCTTCAACTGCCTCTGCTGACTTGCACAGAACTGCCTAAACTCGTTAACTAACTTAACTCCACTGTACTGCACTCAACTGCCTCAGCTGACTGACCTAAACTCAACTGAACTCCACTCACTGAATTGCCCTCCAACCAGTGTCTCAAACATGCCTGCTTGCTTCTATCAAGTACCCTTGCCTACACTGTTTCCGACTAAAAAAAATGTGTGTTTGCATTCTAGCCAGACTAGTCATGTTTCTGGATTAAAATTCATCTACAAAAATCTACTATGCCTCATTTCCTGCTATCACTATATTTTATTAAAGGTAATTAGTTGTGTATCAAATACAAAATTAGTGCACTTTAAAAAGGTTTTCACAGAAAATCACAATTTAACAAACGAATTTATAAATAAACTAATTTTTTACATTAAGTTTATGAATAGTCTTTCGGAAACTCTGCTATTAAGATCATAGTCTATCATGACTGGACAGCTCAGTACAAAATGTAAGATTCTCTATTCCAGTACAAATTCCAGTTTTCCCCTTGCCCTTATATGGTAGCCTTCCCTGAACATCATTTATTCGAGGAATGTCTTGTAGTCATTGGGAAAATTACATGTTTAACTTCATTTCTTCCTATAAGATTCTACCCATAAATCACTTGGAATATCTCTCCATGGAAATGAGACATTCCCAGTACTTTAACACCCAGTCAATACACATTCCTCTGAAAAAACCCTTCTTACTATTCAAGGTTTATAGAGCCCTTGTTCATCACAAATAAAACACACAATCTGCTTCACTCAATACCATATACAAGAGATGTAACACTAAAATATATGGAGAAGAACACACACACATACAGCTTCAGATAAATCAATAGCATACCTAAAAAATTAATAGGAGATTCAATGTGATGATACTTCTGAAGGAAATGCTGCACAAACCATTATACTCTCATTTTCCACAAATACTAATGGGAGAAACACAGATTCATATACAGTGCATATATGACTAACTACTTACATATATTGACTATCCATTCAGGTTCATTTCAAAAGATTTACCAGCTGTGAGAATATGCTGTAATCAAATATTTATTTGTAGCTGGTTTGGTTTTAAATTGGTTCAGTTAGTTAAGTAATTGCAATAAAAATTTTAGGAATAGAATTTAAAGTTTCTGTACGGCAAAGGACACCATCAAAAGGACAAATCGGCAACCAACAAATTGGGAAAAGATCTTCACCAATCCTACATCAGATAGAGGGCTAATATCCAATATATATAAAGAACTCAAGAAGTTCGACTCCAGAAAATCGAACAACCCTATTAAAAAATGGGGTACAGAGTTAAACAAAGAATTCTCACCTGAAGAACTTCTGATGGCGGAGAAGCATCTTAAAAAATGCTCAACTTCATTAATCATTAGGGAAATGCAAATCAAAACAACCCTGAGATTTCACCTTACACCAGTCAGAATGGCTAAGATTAAAAATTCAGGAGACAGCAGGTGTTGGAGAGGTTGTGGAGAAAAAGGAACACTCCTCCACTGCTGGTGGGGTTGCAAATTGGTACAACCACTCTGGAAATCAGTCTGGCGGTTCCTCCGAAAACTGGGCACCTCACTTCCAGAAGATCCTGCTATACCACTCCTGGGCATATACCCAGAGGATTCCCCACCATGTAATAAGGATACATGCTCTACTATGTTCATAGCAGCCCTATTTATAATTGCCAGATGCTGGAAAGAACCCAGGTATCCCTCAACAGAAGAGTGGATGCAAAAAATGTGGTATATCTACACAATGGAGTACTATTCAGCCATTAGAAACAATGAATTCATGAAATTCTTAGGCAAATGGATGGAGCTAGAAAACATCATACTAAGTGAGGTAACCCAGACTCAAAAGGTGACTCATGGTATGCACTCACTAATAAGTGGATATTAACCTAGAAAACTGGAATACCCCCAAACATAATCCACACATCAAATGAGGTACAAGAAGAAAGGAGGAGTGGCCCCTTGTTCTGGAAAGACTCAGTGAAGCAGTATAGGGCAAAACCAGAACGGGGAAGTGGGAAGGGGTGGGTGGGAGGACAGGGAGAGAGAAGGGGGCTTATGGGACTTTCGGGGAGTGGGAGGCTAGAAAAGGGGAAATCATTTGAAATGTAAATAAAAAATATATCGAATAAAAAATAAAATAAAATAAATTTAAAAAAAAGAAAGAAAAAAAAAGAAATACAATGAGCTTACATAACTAAAAAAAAAAAAAAAGAATTTAGATGTCCAACATGCGTATAAATCAGGGCTTGTTGGACTTTTGTCCTCTGAGGTTGGAGACTGAGATATTCTGGGGTGATGATGGCAAGAACTTTAGCAAAAAAAGTGAACTCTAGATACAGTGAGAGATCCTGTCATACAAAATAAAATGGAAGATAATGGAGAACAACTACTGTCCTGTCCTTTTGACTGCCACATATACATCATACATGTATATACATGAGCAAACACACACACTCACAGCCACACTCATAAACTCACCCCATATTTATATATATTGCATATATATATACACACTTATATATATACAAGCAAAAATAAATTAAATCTTAAATGGATTTAATAGATATCTATAGAACATTTCCTCCTAAATCAAAGAATATACTTTCATCTCAGCACCTCATGGTACCTTCTCCAAAACTGACCATACAATTGGTCAAAAAACAGATCACAACAGATGTAATACCCATGCCTCCTATCATACACTATGGTGTAGGGGCGGTCTTCAATATCAAAAACACGACAGAAAGCCCACATACTCATGGAAGCTGTACAGTGCTCTACTCAGTGATACCTTGGTTAAGGAAGAAATAAGGAAAGACGTCAAAGACATTTTAGAATTTAATGTAAATGAAGGCACAACATACCCAAACTTATGGGACACAATGAAAGCAGTGCTAAGAGGAAAACTCATAGTTCTGAGTGCCTCCAAAAAGAAACTGGAAAGAGCATACACTAGTCGCTTAACAGCACACCTGAAATCTTTAGAACAGAAAGATGCTAATACATACATCCAAGAGGAGTAGAAGGCAGGAAATCATCAAACTCAGGGCTGGAATCAACCAAGTAGAAACAGAAAGAACTATACAAGGAATCAACAATTCCAGGAGTTGGTACTTTGAGAAAATCAGCAAGATAGATAAACCCTTAGCCAGACTAACCAGAGGGCCCAGAGATAGTATCCAAATTAACAAAATCAGAAATGAAAAGGAAATTATAACAGCAGAAAACTGCGGAAATTCAAAAATCCACTAGATCTTACTGCAAAAGCCTATACTCACCACAACTGGAAATCGGGATGAAATGGACAATTTCAAGATAAATACCAAATACCAAAGTAAAATCAGGATCAGCTAGACCATCTAAATGGTCCCATAACCCCTAAAAAAATAGAAATGGTCATTGAAAGTCTCCCAACCAAAAAACAGCACAGGACCAGATGATTTTAGTGCAGAATTCTATCAGTCTTTCAAAGAAGACCTAACACCGATAGCCTTCAAACTCTTCCACAAAATAGAATCAGAAGGAACACTACCCAACTCATTCTATGAAGCCACAATTACACTGATACCAAAACCACACAAAGATCTAACAAAGATAGAGAACTTCAGACCAATTTCCCTTATAAATATCGATGCAAAAATACTCAATAAAAGTCTTGCCAACCGATTCCAAGACCATATCACAATGATCACTCACCATGATCAAGTAGACTTCATCCCAGGGATTCAGGCATGGTTCAATATATGGAAATCCATCAATGTAATCCACTACATAAACAACACAAAGAAAAAACCCACATGGTCATTTCATTAGATGCTAAAAAAGCATTGGACAAAATTCAGCACCCTTTCATGTTAAAAGTCTCAGAAAGAACAGGGATTCAAGGCCCATATTTAAACATAGTAAAAACAATATATGGCAAAGCAGTATTCAACATCAAACTAAATGGAGAGAACCTTGAAGCAATCCCACTAAAATCAGGAACTAGACAAGGCTGCCCTCTCTCTCCATATTTATTCAATATATTACTTGAAGTTCTAGCTAGAACAATTAGAAAACAACATGAGGTCAAAGGGATACAAATTGGAAAGGAAGAAGTGAAATTATCACCATTTGCAGATGATATGATAGTTAATTAAGCATCCTAAAACATACCACCAGTGAATTCTTACAGCTGACAAACAACTTCAGCAAAGTGGCCAGATATAAAATTATCTCAAACAAACCAGTAGCCTTTCTATACTCAAAATATAAACAGGATGAGAGAAAAAACAGGGAAATCACACCCTTCATAATAGTCACAAACAATATAAAGTATCTTATTGTGACTCTAACCAAACAAGTGAAAGATCTGTATGACAAGGACTTCAAGTCTCTGAAGAAAGAAATCTAAGAAGACCTTAGAAGAGGGAATGGTCTCCCATTCTTCTGGAGTGGCAGGATTAATATAGTAAAAATGGCCGTCTTGCCAAAAGCAATATACCGATTCAATGCAATTCCCATCAAAATCCCAACTCAGTTCTTCACAGAGTTAGAAAGAACAATTCCCCATTTCATCTGGAATAACAAAAAACCCAGGGTAGCTAAAATTATTCTCAACAGTAAAAGAAATTCTGGGGGAATCAGTATCTTGGACCTCAAGCACTACTACAGAGCAATAGTGTTAAAAATTGCATGGTATTGGTACAATGACAGTCAAGTAGAACAATGCAATATAGTTGAAGACAGAGAAATAAACTCATACACCTATGGTCACTTGTTCTATGACAAAGGAGGTAAACCCATCCAGTGGAAAAAAGGATAGCCTTTTCAACAAATGGTGGTGTCTCAACTGGTGGCTAGCATGCGGGATAATAAAAATCAGTCCATTCTTATCTCCTTGACTAAGCTCAAGTCCAAATGGATCAAGGACCTCCACATAAAACCAGACACACTGGCACTAAAAGAAAAGAAACAGGGGAAGAGCCTTGAGCGCATGGGCAGAGGGGAAAAGTTCCTGAACAGAACACAAAAAGCTTATGCTCTAAGATCAAGAATTGACAAATGGAACCTCATAAAATTACAAAGGGCAAAGGACACTGTAAAATGGACAATATGGCAACCAACAAATTGGGAAAAGATTTTTACCAGCCCTCGATCTGACAGAGGGCTAATATTCAATATATTAAAAAACCTCAAGAAGTTAGACACAAGAGAGCCAAATAACCCTATTAAAAATGGGGTACAGAGCTAAACAAAGAATTTTCACTTGAGGAATATTGAATGGCTGAAAAGCACCTAAAGACATGTTCAACATCCTTAGTCATCAGGGAAATGCAAATCAAAACAACCCTAAGATTTTACCTCACATCAGTCAGAATAGTTAAGATCAAAAACTCAGGAGACAGCAGGTACTGGCAAGGATATGGAGAAAGAAATACTCCTCCTCTCCTGGTAGGATTGCAAGCTGGTATAACCACTCTGGAAATCAATCTTGTGGTTGCTCAGAATACTGTGCATACTACTGTGGGACTCTATTATACTACTCCTGGGCATACACTCAGAGGATTACCCAGCATGTTTTAAGGACATGCTGCTCCACTATGTTCATAACAGTCCTATTTATAATAGCCAAAAGCTGGAAAGAACCCAGATGTCCCTCAACTGAGGAATGGATACAAAAAATGTGGTATATTTACACAATGGAATATTGCTCAGCTATTAAAAAATGAATTCATGACATTCTTAGGCAAATTGGTGGAACTGGAAAATATCAATCATCCTAATGAGATAACCCAGTTACAAAAGAACACATATGGTAAGCAATCACTGATAAGTGGATATTAGCCCAGAAGCTTGGAAAACCCAAGACACAATTTATATATCAAATAAATAAATATGGAAGAATATTTATGGATACTCTGGTCCTTCTTAGAAGAGGGAACAAAATATCCACAGAAGGAGATACAGAGACAAAGTTTGGAGCAGAGACTGAGGGAAAGACCATCCAGAGATGACTAGTAATCAATCCCATATACAGTTACAAAACCCAGATACTATTATTGATGCTCACAAGTTCTTTCTGACTGGAGCCAGATATAACTGTCACCTGGGAGACTCTGCTAGTGCATGACAAATACAGAGGGGGACACTCTCAGGCAGCCATAGAACTGAGCACAGGATCCACAATGGGGGAGCTAGAGAAAGGACCCAAGGAGCTGAAGGGGTTTCAAGAACCATAGGAGGAAAAATGATTAGAGTCACCCACTACTCCCAGAGAACACAGGGACAAAATCTTCAACCAGATAGTGCACATGTTATTACCCATGGCTCCAGTCTCATAGTCAGTAGGGGATGGACTTGTTAGACATCAAAGGGAGGAGAGTCCCCTGATTCTGTAAAGGCTAGATGCAGCGGTGTAGGGGAATACCAAGACAGGGAAGTGGAAGGGGGTTGGTTGGGGAACAGGGGAGGGGAGATGGCTTATGGGACTTTTGGGTGGGAATACCAGGAAAGGGGAAATCATTTGAAATGTAAATAAAGAATATATCCAATAAAAAAGAAATCAAATCTTAAGTTCATTTTATAGAATTTGAATTTTCATATACTTCCCATATACTTTTACTATATAAAAGTTATCCATATTTAATGATAAATACTACCACGAAAACTACTCTGAGGAGACAAAACAGTTTTTCTTTGCAAATAATTGCTGAGGATACAGTAGATTGTGTGTCAATAATGACAACTTATTCTTGAATGATCTCCAAGACTTTGGTTAAAGTTCACAAAAAAATAATGATCTATGAAGAAGTAAGAAAGGAATTAGGAAGGATTCTACTATGCACAATTTTAAAATCCATTTATTTCAAGTGAACCAATATATATATTTTGGAAACAACATCTCCCTTTCTGTTATTTTTAGGAAAATGGATTCCTTGCTGTGATAAGTAGAGCGATTGCTAATTTAACTTCAAAATAGATTCAACTAAAGAGGTAAGTCTTGTTTTCGTTTAAGCTGTTGAACAGTTGTTCAGTGCTATATATAGCCCAGAATGTTGTGCTAGATATTTCATCTTATAAAACTGTATTAATATAATTGAAATATTACATTGCTATTGATATCCTTCTGTATTAACATATGCTAATCACATTTTAAGTTAGAAAATGCGAGACCCATTTTACTGACAAAGAAGTTGAGTACAGCAAAGAATATATTAGCCAATGCACCATTGTTATGTCATGCCAAGGTATTATTTGAGTTAAGTTCTTTAAAAGTGTAGTACATGTTATGTTTTATAGTTCTTTATTTGATGTTTTTGTAAATTTATGTTTGGCTTGAGCCCAAATGTATTGCATGTGTAAATATCTGTCAATTTGGAACTTCTGATAATATAAAGTGCAAAGTGTAAAGCTAACTTAAATATGGGTACTTCTGATATTGATGGTATTAATATTAATTAGGAAACAAGCAGAGACATAAACCCAAACTGCACTAATTGGTATGCTGATCTCATGTATGCCACTGCTTGTGCATACTCTAAAGTGAGAAAGCATCTAACCAGACAATCTATCTTATTTTATTGGAGTAAATGGACAGAATGCTGTACTTAGTCATTCTACTGGTTTGGTCTTCATCAGTGTACTGTAGTACTACAGCTTGATAAAAGACAGTCTCTAAAACATTACCACTCAGAGAAAAAGGGGTCAAAGTCACTAACATCGTAGTTTCAAAATTTCCTCAAATTTTAATAAAGAAAACTTTATTTTTTAAAGGAGCAGTAATGAGTACAAAGACACAGAAATTAACTAAATAATGACAGTTTTAGAAATGTCTTAAAATTTTAAGATCATTGATTGAAATGGTGCTGAAGTTTTAATTGAAATGGTCATTTTTTAAGTGACATAGATTATTTGGTTTGGCCCAAAAAGAATAGCAAAACACTGCTAGATTGATTGTCTATGATTTTTCAATCATATTATACGAAGACAATTTATTGAGCAAAGTAGAAATACATGTTTGAAATAGTCATGTTTGAGAAATTCTAGTTTCATTGCTAAATATCTCTGGTTCAAATTCATAGTTCAAGGACACACATAAAAAGTACAAAGCATCAAGCCGGGCAGTGGTGGCACACACCTGTAATCCCAGCACTTTGGGAGGCAGAGGCAGGCGGATTTCTGAGTTTGAGGCCAGCCTGGTCTACAGAGTGAGTTCCAGGACAGCCAGGGCTGTACAGAGAAACCCTGTCTCAAAAAGACAAATCCAAAAAAAAAAAAAAAAATCTTTTTCTTATGTAGGTTTCTACATAGAAATAAGTTGGGAAAACCTTTTCGTTTCTGTAGTAAAATGTGAATTAATTGAATGGTTTCAAATGTAAAAATAATTTCTCCCTAGATAAATCCAATGTTGCTGAGCTTGTTGATTTATCCTTCAGGCTGCACTAAAAATGAAATAAAGGATATTGCTAACTATGTGACAATACAGACAAGAGTCTGTATTTATAGTTTTGTGGGGAATTTGTGAAATTGCATTTCAATATGTTCTCCAACCTCTTTAGGAACAGAGAGGCCTGTGTGTCATAGGCATTTTGGAAATTATAAGATATTATGGATCTATGCTGAGAGTTTAAAATCTGACTAGGAAATTTAGAAACCTTTTCTCAGTATTAAATAAACAAATAAAACTGCCAGAGAATGGAGCACTTGCCAAGCATAAAGGACATACCAGCTTCCATCTTCAGCACCACGAGGGTGACGAATGGTTCTTCTAACATTTGTAGATTAGTACATTCTGTTTTTTAAAACAAATTCTAGCAAAAATACATTTATGGACAGTATGCATTAAATATGATGCATATGAGAGAAAATTTTATTTTGAAGGCATTAGAATCTCATTTCTGTACATAATTTTTAAAAGCTAAGAGGACAAATGAATAGAAAATGCTGAAAAAATTAATCTGAAAATAATAGCCATTCACTCTTCCACCACTATGAAGACGTATCATGGGCATGTATGTCTAAACTTTCCTCTCTGAACAGAACATCCTCATGTAATATCTGCTCCCTTGTCTGCTACTGACTTTAAGGTACATATTAGTAGATGATCAGAATCTAAAAGTATTATAGTTATGGCTCATATCTTATAAGCTTTAATTTACATGAATTAATGCCATAAATATTTTTGTCAAATAGTAAATGTAATCTTATGTAATTAATTGACTTGCTCTCATCAGGTAAAACCATGCATGTCAGATTGTGCCTAGATCTGTCAAGATTTAGAGATTAAACAGAAAGTTACAATTATAATTGAAGGATATTATCTTTTCCTCTATATTCTCCTGATCTATAGGCTGTTTTGTATTATTTTGTTGCTCAGTGATCTTTTCCTCACATAATTCATTTGGATTTCAGTTCTTTTCCCTCTACTCTTCCCAGTGTCTTTCTATTTCACTCTGATGTCTTCAATTCTCTCTCTCTCTCTCTCTCTCTCTCTCTCTCTCTCTCTCTCTCTCTCTCTGTGTGTGTGTGTGTGTGTGTGTGTGTGTGTGTGTGTGTGTGTGTGTGTGTGTCTAACAAACTTCTAAGGGGCAAAGGAAATATACTAAGGCAAAGGAAAAACAAGCACATCAGAGTAGAACAAAACAAACAAGGGGAAAGAGCCCCAGAGCAGGCACAAGAAACAGATAAAATTGCAGAGACCAACATATTTGCATAACTAGGAATCCCATCAAATGACTAAACTGGAAGCCATAATAGATACAGAAAGAAAAAGAGATTCAAATTTAAATATATAAATACAATAAAATAAAAATTAAGAGAAATATAAATACCCTAACATGATATTATTAGACAATGTAATTGTCTAATTACAATTGTTTTTACAATTGTAATTACAAAGTCAAAAGTAGCATTGGCTTTGTTTGCTGTTGGCCAACTTGTGCTGGGCATGTAGCCTACCTTTAAGAGTAGTCTGTTTCCCCAGTGAAAACTAAGGTTTTATTTTCTTGTGATTATCAATTGGAGGTATCTCTTGTGGTGTTCAAGGTTTCCTTGAATGGAAAATAGTGCTCCCAAACCATTTTAATGTATTTATTTTTCAAAGGGCAATAAGCCTTTGGAGTGATCAGTCAGATTCCACTGAGAACTGAGTGATTTGAAGAATGAAAACCCTTGGATTTCTGCAATGTCTGATGAGTGAAAAAACACACTGTGTGTGTGTGTGTGTGTGTGTGTGTGTGTGTGTGTGTGTGCTGAAGGTAAATTCATTCTAACGTACATGTATATTGTCCATGCTATGTTGACATTATTTCAGTTAGTGGCACAGGATTTTCCTTCCTCCCATTAATTTTCATTGTATAGCATAAACCAGCTAGGAAACTTCAGAAATAGAAGCAAACAGCCATTGTGTAGTCCTGTCTATTGGACGAGGCATTTCTGTGTCTTATCACTAGTGATGCTTTTTTCATGCTAATGCACATCTTTGGGAAGTAGACTGCAATGCTGCTCAGCATTTCACTTGGCAGATGTTGATCACTCTGCCAAGTGTACAAGTCCAAATTAACATGGCGTGGCACTCCACTTCTGCTATGCAGCTTGAGGAGTTCTCGTTGCAGACATATTGCTGTGCTAAGCATGGAGAAAAAGCTTCACTGCATGTTTCTGTCTTTGAAGTAAGTAGAAGCTACGAACAAGAATTGGATATCTGAGAAGTATGAAATTCAGTCTACATTTGAATTGCTCAGATTATATTTTAATGGAAAATGAAGCTTGAAAAGAAGAAATAGGGCATTCTGTCAGAGTATCTAGTTCTAAATGGTAGTCACAATCCACCAAACTTCTCCAGTTCCTTCCAGCCTTAAAAGTTTTATTTTCAATTTAAATATTAGACTGTGCTGAAGCATGGAAATCCTTCCCACAGGCTACATGGAAATAATGTACTGCAATACCGACGATTATATCTGAGAAACAGTTACTGGAATGTGTTCCTTTAAGAAATGTATCTTGAAAGGGAACAAGAATATTGCTCAGCCAGTGAGATGGTGAAAAATGGCTGGCTGCATCTTTGAAATGGGTATTGAATTGCTACACACTGCATGAACACTGGGAAATGGGGTAAGCGTGATAGCATTATAATTCCCTGCATGATTGCAATGGAAAGACTACTTAAACTGCAAGCTGTGTTAACTTCCAAAAATAGAGGATGAAACCTAACAGATTAGAGATGCTACTTTCATTATTTCTGCACTTATTTGAGCATATAACAATGCGCTTATAGGAGGAAAAATTGCACATTTAACTTGTTAAAAATAAACCTTTTCATTCAGTTCAAAATGGCTCACATAACATTTTGGAAGGAGATACCAGCGTTGAAATCTCAAATAAGCAATGGATAAGTGTTCAAATACAACCGTTCAGACCCTCACCATTATACACAGATAGAGTTAAAAAGAGGGTCTACTAAAAGATCCGAAGTATTATTTCTCAAGTGGTTTCTGATAAGCAAATATTTGTTGTTGATTCTTACAAGTACTTTATGGAATAAGATGATAAAAATGTTAAATAAATGCATAGAAAAGGATAGAGTTATTGAAAATTTTATGAATACTTTTGCCATAGAAAACTTAGTTCATTAATATATTAAATATTTCTATAATTTCTATATTTGAAGTATTATTTTAAAATATAATTAGTTTATCAAATGCATACATGAATGGAGATTCATGTAAGGGGATTACTTTTATATTTCATATTTGTGCTTAAAATAGCATTTAATTATATAATAGATTTGACATATTTGATTATCATTATTTTAAAGATTTTCCATGACCAAGACATATGGTGCTATGTACTAAGATAACAATTTTAATGGAGACATAAAGACAAAAATAGGTGCTATAGTATTTTCTTCAATACTGTAGGAGATATATTTATGCTGCTGAATGCTGCAAATTCAGATTCAATTTTATTGGACTTGACCATTTTATGATTGTAGCATGGTCAAAACCCTTAGCTAATTGATAATTGTCAGTCTTCTTTAATTTCAGATTTTTATTACATACCTATACATTTAATTTTCCTGATCCTTTCTTCTATAATGATAAAAGATATTATATTCATTGGTCACTTGGTTAAATTCTTTTATTGAGTATATGCACACTGTTTTGCTTTTTGGTCTTGTTTCATTTTTTTTTTATCTTAAGTCTATACAGTACTCATTTATGTAAGGCAAATATGCAGCCTAAAAACACATTTCTTATGGAAGTTTTATTTGGAGAATCATATTAAATATATTAGTAAAGTAATATAAGTAATTAAATATTCTGTTATATCAAGATTTAAAAAGAAACGTATCTATGATGCTATCAATCTACCTTTCCTGCAATAGTTGCTTAGTTGGTGACCTATCTCTCAAATTTCAAGGTATCCTTATAGTTCTATTTTGTTGTGATAAACAATATCCTGATGAAGTGAATTCCTTTTGGAAACACTGTGGGACTTATTTGAGTCAGAGTAAAATTTTGGATTTTCATATAGTTCTTTGTAAGTAATTGGAGGAAAAGTGTATATAATCACGGTTTTAAAGAGTTCAGGGAAATTACAATTGCTACAAACTCAAAAAAAATCCATGTAGGATATACTTGAAATTATAGGAAACATTCAGAGAATTCAATGTTTTGTAAGTGTCATATGTTTCTTTCAGTATTTTAGGGCATTAAAGTAACCAAAGTTTGAGTATCCAGTCTATTAAACTGTGGGGCCTTTGATATCTTCCATCTTTATTTGCAATCCACTAAGAATCTGATAAAGTCACTCAAGCAATAGTTTTTAATTGAGCCATATATGTTCTGAAAGCAAATACTATTCCCAATTAAAAAAAAAAACTATAATGAATGTCACTAGATACATCAAATGAGGTACAAGAAGAAAGGAGGAGTGACCCCTTGTTCTGGAAAGACTCAGTGAAGCAGTATTCGGCAAAACCAGAACGGGGAAGTGGGAAGGGGTGGGTGGGAGGACAGGGGAAGAGAAGGGGGCTTACGGGACTTTCGGGGAGTGGGGGGCTAGAAAAGGGGAAATCATTTGAAATGTAAATAAATTATATCAAATTAAAAAAATTTTTTAAAAAAAAACTATAATGAATGTCACTAGATTGATTCCAAGGAGAGTAGTGCAGATGAATCATTGCAGCAGTGATATATTTTAGGGTTTCAAATATTTGTAGGTGATGTGTTTTATTAAAAAAAAATCTCAAGAGTAAAAGTTTGGATTTTTCACCTCATATAGTACTTATATAATTGTAATGACCTCATTTGGAGTTTAAAATCCCTAGATAAACAGGAAAAACAGTAGTCAACTTTCTGCCCTCTCGAGAGTAATTATTAGAACAACCTGTGTAATCAGCACATTGGAACATATGGTAGCCAGAGGGCTTTATCCTAGTTATGAGTGTTGATAAATAGCCCAGGGAATTCATAGTGTCCATGCACAAGAGAAAGCATCTACCCTTGTCTACACCCAAGTGAGGTTGCATTTAGCATTATTTTCTGGCCTAGAAAAGTATTCAGTTAATTGAAACATTAAGATTTGCTTTCCAAAAAGTCCTTAAACTTTGAATGTCATTAAAAATCCAAAATAAAGTTATTTGAGACTTTATTCCCTGTAATTTTACTTGGCCCTTTGATACCTTCTTTCACTCTCCCAACCTTTGGAAAATGTCTTTCTAAGGCACAAGTGCAGTACTAGTGCTAGAAAAATATGTTGTGAAAACAAGTACTTTTTTATAATTAGGTGAATGAGCACTTGATCTTCATTATATAAAAATTTACATTGTAAAGTCAGAAATGAGTAGCACAGCAGTTTCACATATGGACTATTCAAACTCCTGTGCAATAAAGACCCTAGAATTATCATTAAATTGATATACATAGGTAAATAGTAGTGCTAGAAAATGTAAGGTTTTGGCCACAAAAGCTGAGGAGGCAATCAATGTGCTCCAGAGTAAAGAATCACTGAGCAAATTCTATCCAAAATTAACCAGATGGTTTGGGGGAAGGAATCTGGTGTTCCTGTCCTTTCTGTCCAGGGACAGCGGGGAAATCCATCAGCCATGTGCTCTGTACTCTAAATCTCTTCTGAGCCAAACTGTACTTTCTCCGCTTAACGTTAGTAATGATATTTTTCTAATGTGCCATTTTACAAAGACTTTTTTTAGCTAGCAAAACAAAGAAGTTTGATTCACTATGAGCTAAAATCTGAAAGCATAAATGAATTTCACTTTAAAATTGTGTTACTTAGAATTCCAGTAACAAAAGAGTGAGCTGCTTTATATGGGGGTTCAGAATCATTACAACTATAAAATGAGAAGTTCACGATACAAAAGGTAGCTACCCAGTAGAAAAGGACAGCAAATATGGGCACAATCTCTCAATCATATTTGTTACTAAGAAGCCTAATTTTTTTCAGGTCAATGTTTGCATCACAAAGAAGAAAAGGTTGTAGAAAGTCGATGACTATTTCATATCTGCCTCAAACATGAAAAAGTAGTATTTTCTTACACACATTTTCAAAGTTATCATAGTTGCTAATTAATGTTGAAATATTTTATTTTCCTGAATATTATGAAGCAAAATAAAGTTAGCATAGAATAAAAGCAAACTTCACATGCTATAAAACTTCAAGCATAGCAACAAAAACTACATCAACTGATATGTCCACTATGAAAATTGGAAAGAACTAGAAAAATAAAAGAAATTATATAGTTGTAACTGAGAAGGAATACATTTAGAAGTATATAGGATATTCTATACATAAAAAGTGTTTTATTTTCAACATACATTGTAGTTACATTCCTAAGTGTTTAGAAAATATATGGAACATACACTTTTAGATAACAAATGACCAAGTAACAGTACTTCTTATTTATATCCCATCAGTGGAAAGTTCTCTTAATTTAAAATAAGTTCTTTTGTTCTCCAGTAGGAATGTCAGATCACATTCCCACCTCATTGAGACCTGAATTTGGAGGTGATGAACATGGTTGATAGTGTGAGGATGATCATTTTAGTGCACTCTTTTGGAATAGAAATGAAAAAATCAGACTGAATAAAAATTCATTCCTTTATTCCACAAGTAGTACCCACTCAATCCTATTATGAATGTGTTATGAGTAAAGACTTTTCTCATCAGTAGTAGAGCACATTCCATTTCTAATGAAAGCTTCTTCCATGTAGAAAACACACAATGATGGGATCCAAGTATGTCTCACACAAAGTCATATACACGTATCAGATTTCTCATTTGATAACTGTTTTATTTGGCATTAGCAAAAGAATAAAAATTAAAATGTGAAAATGCAAAGGGCATTTATTTCCCTTCCTTCTTTTCTTGCCCCTCTCTATCCCTTCCTCCCTCCCTATTTCCTTCCCTCATTCAGACCCTCCTTCCATTTGTTCCCTCTACCTCTTCTTTCCTATTCATCCTTACTACTATCTTTCTTTACTTTCTTTACTTTCCTTACTACCATCCTTACTATTTTCTTTCTCCCCCAACCACACCTTTTATCACCAAGTCATGTGAAGTCTTACTATCTGACCTTACACTTATAATTATTCTTCAGTCTTTTTTGTCAGGATTACAATCACATGACTTCATGTCTGGTTTTTACATTACTTTTTAAATAAAAATATTCTAATAAGTTTATGACAGTAGGATTCCTTTAATTCTGTAAGTACAGAAAACAGCATTTAGTGTTTAAGTTTCTTTCTTTTGCTTTTTAAGTTGTGTTCTTTATTGTCATAGATCTGAAGCTGGAAACACTTCTACAATAATATTTCAAAACTATACAAAATATTCTTCTAAATATATTAACCAGGTTTCTTCCAGATAATAATGCAAAGGGCCATTTTTGGATCATCAAGTTAATATTAAGAAATAGTTCATTATCTGCATTTCTAATATCTCGCTGTATAAAATCATTATAATTTATCATGAATTTCTGTAAGTGGGTTCCTTGTAACCATGAATGGAATAATCAGACTTCTTATATCATAGTTTTTTTAAATTGATGATTATCTCCATCCTAGAAATACTTGCTCTCATATCCTGTGTAAAGAAATTTTAACAGATACAGGTAGTGTATACATTCTATTTCTAAAAAGATGTAGTTACATATATGAAGGGAAGAGTGAAAAGTCTTAACCAAAGTATGTGTTTTAATGATTTGACTGGTTAGATGCTTTGTCTTATTCCTATTTATATCCTAGTAAAAGTAGAAGCAGCAGCATAATTAGCAGCATGGAAATGATACAACATGTGACAGTTGGTTCAGATACAAAGTACTGAATGCATAAGATAAGAATAGTTTTACCGAGGTAAACATAAATTGTTTGCATATTCTAGATTTTCATTAGTTGAAAAACTCTTCAAATTCCAGTGTGGATATCTGTCTCTGTCTCCTCTCTCTCTCTCTCTCTCTCTCTCTCTCTCTCTCTCTCTCTCTCTCTCTCTCTCTCTCTCTCTCTCTTTATATATATATATATATATATATATATATATATATATATATATATATATATATATATATGAAAGATACTTACTTTGTGTCATAAGAAAACAAATAGGGCTGAGAGGATAAAGGAAATAAAGAGAAGAAAGTTAACCCAAATTATTTGTTATGGAGGGGAATACTAATACACATATTGTATGAAAGAATACAGGAGAATTTTCAATGTTAAAGGATTAAGTAGAAATAAAAGTAGGGGATCTACAGAAAGGAAGGGATAGGGATTGGCTTAAGGAAAAGGAAATACTTATGTAGAAGCCTTTTGGAAACCCATGTCACTAAGATGGGATATATATATATATATATATATATATATATATATATATATATATATATATATATATATATTGGTTTTTTGAGACAGGGTTTCTCTGTGTAGTCCTGGCTGTACTGGAACTTACTCTGTAGACCAGGCTGGCCTGAAACTCAGAAATTAGCCTGTCTCTGCCTCACAAGTGCTTGGATTAAAGGCATGCACCAGCATTGCCCGGCCAGAATAAAGCTATCTTAAACAGTGTGTGAGCCAACTTGCCCTGCCTCCACATAAATTCACTTTCTCTTTTGAAGTGTAACCACTATCAGATGTTGTCTCTATGCTATCTCACTTCCTATCTACTAAAGAAATAGGCCCCCTATACCATTATTGTTCACAAATTACTCAGCATGTGGTATATTACTACAGCAGAAGAAAATGAATAAAGATAGAAATTTGTTCTATGAGTCTTCTTAGAGTAAATGCATGGAAATACTTGTGATTTAGAGTAGAAGCATAATGGTCAGAAGCTGGAAGAACTTTCAGAATAGTAAGAATTAAGAAAAACTCTGATGCCATGAATTGGCTACTAAGAGTGATTACAGTGAGAATCCCTAAAAGAGGGGAAAAAACAAGACCTGCAGTTTCTTAAAAACATTACATGCTGTTACAGCCAAAATGGAAATAGAATTATGATCAATAAAATGTCATTTCTGATGGAAAATTGCTTAACTTTCTTAGAAATTAAAATGGCAAAGTTTAGCAAGGCTCATACTTCATTGTAAACATGTAACTTGTATTTTATACATCTGTAGTGATAGGTAATGTTTCCATAAATATATTCATGTGTAGTGTTAAATCAGGTTAATCATGTACATCTACTCAAACACTTAGCACTTATTTTCAGTTAGCTTTCAGAATTCTTTGTGTAGCTTTGCAAGTTGAATGAGAATTATTTTGTTTGTAGTCATCCTACTATGAGATGCAGTCAGTATTCCTAAACTTGTAGTCCTTTTGGGATTCATCCAGAAACCTTTCCCTGTTCCTCCCTTTTTAAATCTCATGGTCCCATGAGCACCACTCTACTTTCCAATTCCATGAGATTAATAATTTAAGATTTCACAGGGATGAGACCATGTGACATTTGCTTTCCTATTTGAGAATCATCTCGTAGAAAATGAACTTCTTTCTCGCCACGTTGTCCACCAAGGGGTTCTCAGTCTTTTTATAACTGAATAGTGTTCCATTGCGTGCATACTATGTGTGTGAATGCATTTAACAGTTCATGAGAATGGCACTTAAAGTGTTTTTCTCTCATCTAAACTTGATAACCAGTCAAACCCCCAAACTAATTGATATTCCAAACATCTCCCTTCTATGAACACTGTTTTAGCAGCCATTTGAAGTATGTCTTTCATGAAGAAGAAAGATAGAGAAGCAGAAAAGAAAGAAAAGATACATCGTGAATAGATTTACAAGAGGTTCAAAGAAAGCATGAAAGATGTAACTTGTGAAAACAAGCCATTCCTCCCTGACTATAAAACACAGGACCTGTGAGGGAAGGGTCCTGAAATAGTAAAACCATCCTAACATAGCTTAGCTATGCTAAGCTCAAAATTTCACCTCGATAATCATAAGGAAAGTATGACTGCAAGATACAAAACAAAGCAATCAACATAAAGAGATGTCCCTAAACCAAGAGGAGCAAAATTCTGTGTGCAACCAAAATGAACAGGTTTGTTAGGTACATTCTAGCTTTCTGGATTTTAAACATTCCTATGATCTTTCAGAGCAAACTTTAATCTTCAGTAGTTTCAGAAATGGAGGAAGGCATCTCTGTTGACCTGACCAGAATGGTATGTTTTTCTAAATTTTACGTAGTGGAAATAAAATTATAATTTTATGATATGTGAGAAAGGCTTTTTGGTTTATGCGTATTTTGTTTTATAACAGATAGGCTCTCTTTGTATAATAGACTTAGAAATACTGAAACGCATTGACATAGGCTGGCCTGGAACTCACATAAATACACTTGCCTCTGCCTTTGCCCCTGAAGTGCTTGCATTAAAGGCATGTGCCATGCCCAACTGTAAGAAAATCTTAAAGTATTCTTGGGGTAGAGATCATTTATTGGCTTTAGCTGAATCTTACTAATTAACATGCCTTGACAAAGACAGTACTTGAACCTTTTAGGTAATGACTTAACACATGTAGAGAAAAAGCAAGAATGTCACTTATACTTCAAAATTTTGTTTTTATAATTTCACTGAAGGAAAGGCCATCCAATGAACAGCTCAACTTGGGATCCACCCCATACATAGTCAACAAATGCCAACACTATTGCTGATGCCATTCTGTGCTTGCAGACAAGAGCCGGGCATCGCTGTACTCTGAGAGGTCTACCAGCACTGAGACAGATGCAGATATTTATAGTCAACCACTGGACCAACCCCAGAGAACTCCATTTACTCCATTGAGTACATTGGCAATAGATAAGGACTAGGTTGAGGAAACATAATTCTAGCGAGTGGGGTTTATTGCAATACATGTAATTTGCTCTCTCTCTCTCACTCTCTCTCTCTCACTCTTCTCTCTCTGTGTGTGTGTGTGTGTATGTGTGTGTGTATGTGAGTGGGTGTGTGTATAGTGTTTGTATATTACTGTGTCTATAGTGTTTATACATGTGTGGTTGAGTGTTTGTGCACATGTGTTTATATATATATGTATATATATACATATATATATACATATACATATATGCACCTGTTTGTGTGTACTGTGAGCATATAAATGTGTGTAATTGTGTATTTGTACATAGTGTGGGGCTGTAAAATTTGTGCACGTTGTTGACAGCATATATGTATAGTTGTAGATATGTAAAAATACAATGTCACATGGCATAAATGGCAGTTTTAGTGAAGTCATACATCTAGTAAGTTAAAATACTGGAAATACTGGGGACCATCTGTAATGAAAAAAATTAAATGTAATAGTATATGATGGAAAATGCCAGAAAACACTGGTATATCACTAAGTTGTTTATGATATGACATGCTGAAAACCTTGGAAACTTGCATTTTATCTATTTTAAGCAAACTATATAATGTGTCTTAGCAAATTTAAACATAAACATAATTAAACATTAACTGGGAAAATTTTTGTGAAGACCATTGCATTAAGAAGAGCAAAGGTCAAGAAAAATAAACATGCACTTTTATGTATACTGTGTCCACTGTGGAAGGCAATCTTGCTAATCATTGACTGTCTTGGTAATTATTTTAAACTAAGTAAATTGATTTCTTTCGTAAAATAATCAATGTAAAGCATGTTCGCCTTGGCCATGCAAGGTAACTCTTCAGAAAGAGTAACAGTTTCATCATTATTACTGAAGATAAACTTGGCATTATGCTGAAGAGATGAAGCTTTCAGTGAAACTGGGCGAGGCGAAATATGGCCAGGGAAGGCAGAAAGCTAGTGAGGCAGCGGTTGCAGACAAGATGTCAGCGACAAGGACTCACAGATGACAATTAAAAGACTGCTGGAGAACAGGAGCACTGTGGGTTTCCCTGTTCCACAGGCAGAGTTCTCTCTGGGTGCCTGGGGGTCTCTTACCTACTGTAAGAGGGGAGAAGATGATCGCTTCTCCTTTCCTGACTAATTTGGAGGCTGTTCCAGCGATTATATGCCATCTGTTGTCTACAGCGGTTCACTGCTGAAGAGTCCTCCAAAGCGGGTGGGGGGAAGGCTCATTCACGATGGAAGGTTGAATGTACAGCCCGAGGTAGCTAAGCAAGTGCCCAGCTAATCCCCTTTGCACACAGGGACAAGCCTGCCACCAGCTCTAATTGATTCTGAAATGAATCTGTATAGAAAATTAGAAGGTTTTGGATTCCCACGTGAGCTTCAATAAAGAGCCAGGATGTTAGCCTGACAGCTGAATAGATTCCGAAATGAAAATCTGATAAGCGGCTTAAAACTGTACTTAAGTCCAGCAATGACTTGAATGCTGTTGTTAAGGGTACATTGTGTGTTGTCACCTAGTTAATTATCTCTGGAGATGAGTTGCTGCACAGGAGATGTACCATTCCTCCACAGCTTTGCCTCATCACATATTTATTAACCCCACCGCACCTCCTTCCCCACCTATCTTTTGCTAGAAGGCAGAAAGGAAGGATTAGGCCTCTGCGGCTCCTCTGTGCTGTCAGTTCACTGTGCCGAACTTCAAATATGAAGGGCCGCATGTACCATTCCCAGCCTTGCCTTTCACATCTTCATTTGTAAATGAGGCACTGACAGTGGCTGGGCCTCCTGTACGCTTGTGACTCCAGCACATAAAAGGCAAACACTGTCACTGTGGGCTACTTTGTTTATCCCTCTGCAGATAGTATATGGCCTATTTAGAGATTTTCTTCAAAATGTTTTTTTTTTTTTTTTTTTTTTTTAACTAACCGAGATCGTCACAGAGCTCCACGTCTTCATATTTTATTCAGAAACCTGTCTGCAGCTTACAGAGCGTGCCGTGCATTTGATAGCTATTTTAATCTGTATTTTTAAAACCAATTTGGACTTTTCTGGTTTATATTCTTTGAGTTTATTTTCCCTAGATAAATGTGGGTTCATTTGCTGATTTAAGAGATCAAGGTTTCTTCCTCATTGACTTTTTAATCAAGGATGAATATTTTCTACCAAATGAAAATAATGAAGTCGATTTTTAAAAGCATAATAAAATTTCGAAATATTTTCCTGGTTTATTAAAATTTCATCTTTTCAAAATTAATTTGACAGTGTCAACAGAGCAAAGAAATTGAGGCGATCATCCTTTGTTATTACCTTTTCCTGTAAGGTAGATTAAAACCCTCTTCTGCCTGCGAAGATCATGCTTATGTCTGCAGCTGAGGTACCTGGTTAGTCTATGGTAGGGGCCTGTTTCCTGTGTGGATCACCAAAATGGGCGAGTGCTTGTTTAACTTACAGTTAATAGAAAATGCTGTGAGCACATTTTTTGTTTCTAAAAATAACAAACTCAAATGCATACCAGGACAATAGCAGAAAATAAAGGACAAGGATAAGCAGCAGAGTGCTAGGAGAATAGGAAATCAGAAACAACAGCAAGTCAAGTGAATTAAAAATAGTGGATCTGAATGGTGTGTGTGCATGTGTGTGTGTGTGTGTGTGTGTGTGTGTGAGAGAGAGAGAGAGAGAGAGAGAGTCAAAATGTATCAAGTGAAATTCTCAGTGAATTCATTCTCTTTTCTATTAAGTCTTCAGTGATTATTGTTCCCTGTAACATAAGTGTCACATAAATAACCAGCATTTCCCTTCAATCCATACCTTACTAAATTTGACAAAGTTGAAGTCAGAAAATAGATAAGACAATGAATTAACGCTGATGGGATTAAGTGCCCAAATAGTATGCCAAGACAAGCAACTTAAAATGAAAAGTGTGTGTCATACAGCACGTGAAATTAAATTGAAATCGATTCTGTTGCTTCTCAGCTGTTTATGTGATCAGCAAGGACTGTGTCCCAACCTGCAACAAAAATAAATAGTAAAATTTTAAAAAATGAGTATTAATTAGAAGGAGGAAAAGAAAATTGTCTTTAGGTACACCAGTCTCCCTGAGACTTATGTAGTATTTCTCTGAAGAAAACAAGAAACTTGAAACAAGTGTCACAGAACAAATGCACACCTGTTGTTCAGAAAGTGTGGTGAGTTTAGTGGTTAAAGGCAATGGAATGTGAAAAGGAGTCTTATAAATACTCTCTCTGAATAAAACCATCTGTGGCAGGGCCGCCCTCCGATCTTTCCACACAGCATTTAAAGTTTCCTAGCTAACATTCTGTTTTGTATGGTGGCCTATTATTTGTGGTAAGGAGACAAGTTTGAGATCCATGCAATGAACTCACATTGGGCATGGCTACCAAGTGACAGGTAAGCTGCTGACTCTGCAGCATTGGAAGCTCTGTGAGACATAATCATGTCTCACACAACATGAACCATATGACTTAGAACACATTGACTAGTTTGTGTACCCCTTTAATTTTATGTGATTTTCTTTTCTTTTCATTGACTGGGTGATAGTTGTTCTGTCATTTTTATGGCAATGCTGGCCAAACAAGGTCAATTCTTCTCATCACTTTATTTTCATAATTTGCAAATAATTAATTAGTTTTCATATTTGTACAATATGACCCTTGCCTGCAATGTAAATTCATGTTATGCATTTTTAGGTACCATTGTTCCGAAGGAATTTCTTTTGAAAAAATTATTTCTGTTAATTTGAAATATGATCTGTGACAATCAATTGGTGCTGTAGAAAATACTTTATGCCATGGCATTTGTTTTGAAAATTATTACTTAAATATACTGATCCAGGTCTTGATTGTATAGGAAATAATGTTATAAGAGGCATCAATTTCATAGCTTTCTTCCAGGAAATAAGTAAATTTCTCTTAATACACAGGAGTCAATAATTTGTGTAATATGAATTTTATAATCTCACAATGTGTAAATGAAAAAGGAAAGATTGACATCAAATCAGGCTGAATGTAGGATCATGAAATACAAAGCATAAAAATAGCATTAAACAAGTCCCAGGGGAGAACTGTTAACTGAGAATCATTAGAGGGCACCCTACTACCTACTGAGTCATCATGGAGGCCTGAAGTGTCAAAAGAAGCAGATTCCTCATGAAAGCAATAATGGGATTATTATAGAAGTCTTTCTACAGAATAGAAAATGGAATGGTACATCAATTAGAGTAAACCTGACCTTTGTCTCTGTGGATAAACTTTTCTATTCTTCCTTCTCAACATATCTCTCAGTAAATTTTAACAGAGGTAACTCAAGCATATTCTCATCAATATTCTCATCAGTTACCTAAACTCAAGCATATGCTTTTGTTGTTGTTTGTTTTGTTTTGTTTTGTTTTAATCTAGAGGAAACCAAAATACTGGTAAAGAAGACATTAAAAGACAAACAAAGCCGGGCGTGGTGGCGCATACCTGTAATCCCAGTACTTGGGAGGCAGAGGCAGGTGGATTTCTTAGTTCGAGGCCAGCCTGGTCTACAGAGTGAATTCCAGGACAGCCAGGACTACACAGAGAAATCCTGTCTCAAAAAACCAAAAAAAAAAAAAAAAAAAAAAAAAGACAAACAAGATGGCTTTGAGTTTGAAAGGGAAACTTGTTCTTTTCCTTAAATATCCTAGAATACTGGATTTGAAGACAAAAGAAGAAAAGTTTTCTTTTGTTAAGGCAAGAATTTCTGTTTGTACCCTGGGAAGAAAGGAGGGTGCACAGTTGTAGTTCGGGTCACCAGCTCCTGCTCCAACAGCCCACATCACCACCTGTCCTCTCAGATACCGTGGTTTTGTCAGAAGCATAAATGGGCCATTGTTCCCAGGCTTCTCTGATAAAGTAGGGATAAACAAGACAGTTCTCATTTACTACGTGAATATATTTTCATTATGACTAGTGATCTATTGCTCTTTCAATACTCTCATCAGTTACCTAAAACACTCTCACATGCATCATTATTTTTCTCTGGTAGAAGACTAAGATGACTGATCTGAAAGCATACATTGTAGCGTAATAATTAGCAGAATTCCTTAAAAATATTTAAACTAGTTAACAGAAGAAGACTATAAAATTAACAGTTACACAGTGTATATAAAAATACATATAAAAATGCATTGTTTTGAAATTGTTCACTGAAAAGTAAAGCTTTTGGTAACAAAGAAAGTCACAGAATATTGTCTTATGCCTAGGAGTAAAGAGTGGTGAAGGAAATAAATATAAGCGGGATTTCTTTACTCCACTTAAAAAGGAAAGAAAATGGCAGTACCTTTGCTTTGAGCTGTTCTGTTTTCTGAGCAGGGGAAATAAACCAGATCTGATAGGACAAAATGGTTATTTTTTTCAGGTAGAAACAATAAACATTTGAAGAGATATTTAGTGAAAATGGACATTGTTATAAAATGCCAATAATCCAGGAGATGAGTTATATTTTAAAAAATATTTCAATAAACAAAATTTAGTATATAATGAAATATATTTCTTTCTTTAGGTTTAAGTACAACAAGAATAATAAATTTTTTGCAATGTAAATTTAGTTTAACTTGTTTGTCTAACATGAGAAGTCAGCAAATATTACTGAGGTAATATTTTAAGGGATTACTAATGTTGTGGCAAATATCCAACATTAACATCCTAGTAAGGAAATATCACTTCGGTGAATTAGAATAGGTGATGGAAATTGTGATTATGAAGAAAAAATTAAAGATGGTTAATATAGAAATTGTACAAATCATATTGAGTATCCCAGAAATCTAAGATTTTATTTAAGAAGAAATTGATATAGAAAATCTTGTCCATTTTCTATGTCATAATTATGTTTCAGGATAATCCAAGTTGGATTCATTGGTTTCAACTTCTATGTACCATTAGAGTTTTATCAATAAACTAACTGTGTAGAAAGAAGCTAAAAGAAAAAAATCCCAACATCAACTTGACAGAACCAGAAACTAACCCTAGACTGTTGTTCAGACAGTTCTGATTGTTCCTTCTGGTCAACTTTGTTTCCATGAGGAGTCATTTTATCTTTTGTTAAAACACTCATGAAATATGTACTCTAATCTTTAACTTTTTGAGACATTGTGAAATTGGGAGCAACTTTATATTTTTCACTTTCAGCTTCATATTTTGATTGTCAAGAATGACAAATTATGATTCCTCATTGAAGCAGGTACTCTGACTTCAGATCTTCATCTATCCTACCTTTTCTCCATGTCCAATACCACAATTTTATCCCCAGCTCTTTGGCAGATAACATGTTGCAACACCACATTTCTACTTTGAAACCCTTCTCTCACTGATGTTAAAACATTTCCTCTAACCTTTGTCCCTCATGACATTGCCTAGGAGCTGGTAATATAGTCCAGCAAGGGAGGCCCACAGCCTAAACGGGGTCATCTCTTCTACCGCCTCTCATCCATATCCAACTTGCATCTCATTCCTACTTCTATAGCAGACTACTTCATACAGTCTCTCTCCTCTATAACTATCTGCATCAAATCACACAGTCTTTCTCCTCTAACCTTTCTCCACCCCCATTCTGTTATCTCAACCACAATCTCCAGCAGGCAATCTCTGGGAATTCTCCAGGCAAGGCTTGAGAGAATCAAGTAGGCCAATGAAATAGGTAGGTAAGCTTCACATTTTTATTATCCCTCCACTCCTTAATATCTAATCGCACAGTCACATGCCCAGATTGCCTGTTATGGCCTCTCTCTTTGTCACCGTCACCAGGAAACTAAGCAGATCCTGTACAATACTTTGCTTTCCTCCATTCTGGATTCCCTAAGTCACTAACCTTGACTATTTTCATTCCTAAACTTAGCCTGTTTGTCTCATAATTCCTAGAAAAATGTTTTATCTGGAACCACCAGTAGTCACACCAAGCAGGATCCCAGAATAATTTCTTATTTAGAAACACACAGCCACAACACTATGCTAAGAAACAAAATGATTACAGAAATCAAGGAACAAATCATGGATATGAGATCATAGAACTATAATCTTCCCAGTCACAGATGACCGATGTCAGCATATATTATAAATACCATAAGTAGCATAAAGGAAAATATGTCTCCATTAGAACACAGCAACTCTACAATATCAGGCACTGAGTTTATAACAGCATCAAATAGAAAGACAAAGGCTTTATACCAGCCTTTATGATTATGATGGAGTTACTTAAAGAGAAAATTAATAAATCTCTCAAAGAACTATATGGACACAGAAATAGTGGAAAGACATGAATAGGACCAGTCAAGTTCTGAAAGTAGAAATATATTTAATAAGATAATCCAAACTGAAGAAAGTATTAGAAATAAAAAAAGAAAAATAGACACTTGAAGTAAAGCCTCAGATCAAAGCCTCACCAACAGAATACAAGATATGGGAGATAGAAACTTGGGTATTTAAGACAAGATAAATGAGATGAATAACTCAGTTTGAAAAATTGTTGCATAAAAAATCCCAGTCCCAAACATCCAGGAAATCTGGGTCATAATAAAGTACCAAATCTAAGAATAATATGACTAATGGAAGAAAAATAATCCAAGGTAAAAAGGAACAAAGACACATTTCCAACAAAATCAGAGAGCAATTTTTTTGACTAAAAGAAAAGGATTCTCTTCAAAGCACAAAAATGATACACAAGAGTAAATAAACTGGACCAGAAAGAAATTTCCCTGATGAAAGAAAGAAAGAAAGAAAGAAAGAAAGAAAGAAAGAAAGAAAGAAAGAAAGAAAGAAAGAAAGAAAGAAAGAAAGAAGGAAGGAAGGAAGGAAGGAAGGAAGGAAGGAAGGAAGGAAGGAAGGAAGGAAGGAAGGAAGGAAACTAAAAGAAAAACTAATATATAATGATAGACCTCTAAGAATTATACCTGACTTTCCAATGGTGACTGTAAAAGCTAAAAATGTTTAAATTTTTTTTTACAGACTCTTAGAAAACACATATGCTAGCCCAGAATATTATACCCCCCCAACACGTCAATCACAACTAGTGGAGAATATATGATATATTATTATAAAATCAAATTTAACCAATATCTATTTACTAATCCACCCCTGTTTTCTGTAGAGAAGGTACTAGAAAAAAATCCATACTCAATTAACCACAGAAATTAACCATACTCAATTCAAGGTAGGGAAAAAGACATTAATAATCCAAAACTAGCACACATGCATGCACACACACACACACACACACCAGCAATCATGAAACAGTGTTCATACAGCTCTATGATATCATTCAACATCAATGGTCCCAAATCCTTAATTAAAAAAAAAAACCAAACACACACACACACACACACACACACATACACACACACAAACGCAAACACAGACTAAGAGAAAGCAAATGAAACAGGACTCATATCTCTGCTGCATAGCATTAAGGACAGATATCACTTGATTTTTCAATCAAATTGTCCTAAGAGAATACTGTAGCTAGTGTCATATCTGACTAAATAGACTTCAAACTAAAATTAACCAACAGAAATAAGGAATGGCATTACCTACTCAACAAGGAAAATAGTAACCAAGGGGGCATTACAATTCGTAACCCCATACACCAAATACAAGGGCACACAAGTACATAAGGAAAGACTACTAGGAGATAAATTGCATATTGACTTTCATAGAGGCATATTAGGAGATATTAATACCTTACTATCATCAAGAGACAGGTCATCGAGACAAAATCTAAACAGAGAAATACTGGAGCTAACAGAAGTTATAAATCAAATAGACATAACATTTATTTACCAGAAAAGAACAACATATCTTCTTCTCTGTAGTTTGCAAGGTTTTCTCCCAATCTGCCCACATACTCAGACACAATGCAAGTCTTAACAGATACAAGAAAATCAAATAACACTCTTCTTCCTCCCTGACCACCACAAATGAAAACTTAATAACAATAGAAAAAAAAAAAAAACAAAGCTTACAAAGCCATGGAACTAAAAACAACAGAACTTTTAAATAAATTAAAGACTGTTTAGAAATGAGTACAAATGAATGCACAACATAACCAAATTTACACATTTTTTTCAATCAAATTGCACTAAACACCAACACAAAATAATTTGAGATATATTCAGAGCATGCATAGAAAACTTAGACGAAAACTAATCACACCCAAAGGGAGATGATGGCAGGAAATAATGAAACTCAGTTCTGAAATAAATAAAATACAAATAAATAATAATAATACATTGAATCACTGAAACAATGAGTTCACTATTTGGGAAAATAACTAAGATTGGCACATCATTAGCCAAAGTAAATAAATGGCATAAAGAGGAAATTCAAATTAACAAGATAAAAAATTAAAAAGATAAATACATTACAAGAAATATTGATTTCAAGTAAAGAGTGAGGGTGTACTTTGAAACCTCTATTCCATCAAATTAAAAAATCTAAAATAATGGATAATTTTGTCAGTATATACTAATACTAAATTTAAATCAATATCAGATAAGCAATTCGAACAGAACTATAAGTACTAGTAAATAGAAGCAGTAGTTAAAAGTTTAACAAGAATCAAAAAATATACAGGGTTAATGTTGCAATGTAAAATTCTACAGACTTTCAAAGAGGAGTTAATATTAATACTTTCCAAAATATTCAACAAAATAAATACAGAGAAAGATAACAATAACAAAATATTGCACAGTTTGTTTTTGAGGCCATAGTTACCCTGGTACTCAAACTCTGTAGAGAATTATAAGCCATTAACTCATATAAAATTAGATGCAAAAATTCTCATTAAAATATTTACAGAATCTAAGAATATATGAAAAAGATCATCTACCATGATCAAATAGGATTCATCCCAGAGAGGCAGCAATGTTTGAATATATGAAAATTAATAAATATAATACAGGGTTATCTAACCTGAGACCATGGGACCTCATAGAATCTAGGCAACCAATCAGGAAAACTGTAGGAGCTATACCTAGATCCCATTGGTAGCAAATATGCACTTTGCTGTTCATGTAGGTCCTCTAACAAGTAGAACAAGGGTGTCTTGATCTCAGCTCACTGCCATTGGAAACTCCTTCCCACTACTTTCAATGCTGGATGCCTCAGAGTAGAGTGATACTCAAGGAGGTTCTCCTCCTCAGAGAATGGGAGGGAACAGTGGAAAGAAGGATTTATGAGGGAGGGACTAAGAGGGAGGAGGGTTGTCATCAGGAAATAAAGTGAATTAAAATTAATAAATTACAAATTATAAATTCAATAAATAAAATATAATATACATGAAAAAATATACATCATCATCTCCTTAGATGCAGAAAAAGTCTTTGACAAAAATCTCACACCTGGTAATAATAAAAGTTCTGGCAAGATTATAGAAACAAGGGATATTATTCAGCATAATAAAGAAAATTTACAGCATACCCATACCAATACCCAACTTAAAGAGGAAATCAAAGCAATTCCACTAAAATCAATAAAAAAATCTGGTTGTCCACTCTCTCCATACCTATTCAATATATTACTTGAACTATTATCTAGAGCATTAAACTCAAGGAGATAAAAGAGATACAAATTAGAAAAGAAGAAATCCAATGTCTTCATTTGCAGATGATATGAATATACACATAAATGTCCCTAAATTTTTTTTACCAGTAAACTCCTCCAGCTGGTAAAATTTTTCAGCAAAATAGTTGTAAATGAACTCAGAAAAATTATTCGACCTTCTATATACAAACCACAAGTTAACTGACATAGCAGAGAATCAACATCATTCCCAACTGCCTGAAATAAAAACAACAACAGCAAAAATCACTACTACCACCACCTTGGTATAATGCTGTGGGTTTGGTCTAATGCTGCTTCTATTATGTTCATCTGCATCCCCCAAAATGCAGAGGAATTTGCACATCTGTACATAAGACAATGAGGGAACACTGCCCCACCTGGCCTTGATTGGTAAATAAGGTAGCCAATGGATTGTCAGAGAGACCGAGGTTGGACTTTTAGGATTCCTGTGCAAGGGATAGAGGGTGGAGTAGGGAAAGGAGAGATCCACCATGCTGGAAGGAGGAGAGAAGACACATAAGGTTTGACTATGTCAACATAAAACCAGATACACTGAACCTTATAGAAGAGAATACTGCGAGCGTGAAAAGACTTTCTGAATAGAACAGCTTTAGCACAGGAACTAAGATCAACAATAAACTGTCCCTCAGGAAATTCATGGCTTCTTTAAGGCAAAGGACACCATTATCCATATAAAGCAGCAGTGAACAGAATGGAAAAATATTTTTTACCAACTCTACATCTGCTAGAAGACTAAATTCCAACATATATAAAGGGTCCAGAAAAACTAGATATAAAGAAATGTTAAAAATTGGATATATAGTTAAACATTTGATTATCAAAATAGGAAATTAAAATGGCTGAGAAAGAAATGTTAAACAGCATTAGTCATCAGGGAAATGCAAATCAAAGCTATTTTGTGATTTATCTTACACCTGCCATAATTACAAAGATATATAATACAAGTGACAGCTAATGGTGGTGATGATGGGGGCCAAGTAGAACATGACTTCATTTGCTGGTGGAAGTGCAAACACGTGATGCCATTATGGACAATAGTGTGGTAGTAACTCAGGGATATGGAAAGAGATCTCAAAATCCAACTATACCACTCTTTGATGTATGCTCAACGATAACTCCATCCTACCACACAGATACTTGCTCAACAGTATTTATTGTTATTGATTCATAATAGGCAGAAGTTGAAACCAGCCTAGATTTATTTCCTTCAGTAAACAGGTAAAGAAAATGTGATGCTTTCACATGATGAAGTAATACTCAGGTATTTAAAAAAATGAAATGATGCAATTCACAGGGAAATGGATGGAATTATAAAAAGTCACTATGTGTGAGTAATACATACACAGAAAGACACATACTATATACATTTGCTTATGTTTGTCTCTTAGCTATTAAAGCAATGATAACCAAGTCACCATTAACAGAATTCACAGAGGCTATATATAAAAACTAGAGAATGGTGAGAATTGACTTTCCTTGTAAAGGGAAAAGAAATAGATAGTTAGGAATGAATGATAGGGAGGATTGGATTTGGAAGATCAAGTAGGAAAGAGAAGAGAAACCAGGAAAGACAGCTGAAATTAGGGGGACTAGAGGGGCAGTATGGAAATCTGATAAAATAGAAGCTGCCTAAATTCTGTACAAATATAAAGGCAGTCTAAACTAAATTGCCAAATAATGGGGGAGGTAAAGACCTAAATAGCTATTTCTTCTCACGAAAGTAAGCTTCCAGTTTTGGCCTCAGACTGTATCTAATTAAGATTTTGGTAAAATGTTTTCCATGTGAACTGCCAAACATAGACTGAAGGCTGCTCTTCCCAAACTAACATCCATGTCCCATTGATTCAGACACCACAGTCTCATTTTATAAGGAAAAATTGATACAATGCCCATATGCTATTTTCTTTGGTATACTGAAGACTACCAACTGAGAAACATAATGCACACCCCTGCCACACAAACTTTTATCTGTAATGGTGTCCTGTGTCCCACATATTCTAGTGCTACCACAGCATAAAGTTTGTAGGAATATCCAGTCAATGTCTAATTTAAACCTAAGGCTCACTCCATGAGATGTGATTCATAGGTGACACTTCTAGTGTGACCAAGACCTGGAGAAAAGATAGCTCAAGGATGTAGGGGAAAGAAAACAGAAAACCAAAACAAGCAAGAAGAAAAAAATCAAAGCAACTGAAAAGACAAAAATACCATAGTAATAAAATGGCTGCTAAAAACATTCTGCTACAGTCATACATGAGAAGATTCCTCTTGCAGCAGATGGGAACAAATACAGAGACCCACATCCAGACCTCATGTAGAGGGTGAGAAACCTTACAATGTTCAGTCATAAAACAGTTTTCTCCTTCAAATCGCTCTCCTTGTGGACAAGGGAACCCCTCAGAAGTGGTGGTAGAAAAAAATTTAAGAGCTAGAAGAGATGGAACACACACACACACACACACACACACACACACACACACACACACACACACAAAGTTCCATCAAAATAAGAAAGATCAATGCATATGTGAGCTCATAGATACTAAGGTCCCACATACAGGACAGACACATACATGTACCAGATTGGTCCTATATCTGAAAGGCAAGGCAGATACCCCCACCATTATCCCAATACCATCTTCAAATTAAATTTTATATTTCCTCTTGGGTGTGTTTTCATCTTTTTGTTCTAGAGTTTCCAGGTGTGCTATTAAGTTTCTAGTATGTAATCTCTCCAATTTCTTTATGGGGCACTTAGTACTATGAACTTTCCTCTTAGCACTGCTTTCATTGTTTCCTATAAATTTATTATGATTGTCTAAATTTCAAGAAAATTTAGAATTATTAAGACCATAATTTTGCAGTTTATGAGCTTTTTCATTTAAGAAAATGTTTAAACAAAGAGGAAAGACATTGTAATAAGAAAAAAATGTGCCTGTTTATAAAAATAAGACTACTCAAGAAGAAACCCTTCATATAAAATAAATAAAAAATCTACATGTGTTTTGATTAGTTTACTTTATTGTTTCTGTAATTTATTTTGTTTGAGACAGTGTCTTACTATGTAAATCTGGCTGGCCTCAAAATCATAGAGATCATCCATTCCCTTCCTTCAAAGTGCCAGAATTAAAGACATGCACCACCCTTCCCAAGTAAGCATGCTTTTGCACAATATATTTTTAAAAATGTGATGTTATCTACAATTTTCCCTTACTTGTGATTCCCATTGATCCCATCATTCCCTTTTAAAATGTAGACAAATTTAAAAAAATATTTATATAATTTTATTTACTATTTAAGAGCGCATAGTCCAAGTAAACTGTAAAGCTGAAAAGAAAATAAGAAAATATTAGTAATTTGTGAGTGTTTTAGTTCAAAAAACACTATGAATTCAGGAGATATTGTTTCCATGAATTTTTCCTGAAATACTGAGTACTGCCATCTCTCTACTCATGCTTCCATGTTTTCTAATTCTTGGGAATGAGACAGTATGACGTAGAGGTCCCACTTATGGCTGAGAACTCCGCAGCCACTGTACTCACTGGTAAATGTAGTCTATAAGGGATAAAACTAAACTTGATATCAAAACTTATGCCCATAATATATAACATGAGCCATCTTCTAGATAAGGCTGTCTTCTAAAATGTATTTTTAAAAGTAGCACTACCTGCCGAAAACTTATAATTTATTATATAATATTCAAGCCTTCTTTTGCCTTATTCTGCTGTCATTATAAGTTTCACTGCTAACAAAGAATTATTTACTTATCTGAAACGTATAAAAGCAACATAGTTTTAATGCATCCTGAGCTAACAATTATGAAAAAGTGAAATATAAAGTTAAATGTAATACATGACATGTGTATCATAATTTTATGATCAGAGACTAAGACGATGGTTTTCATTTTATGAGTTACTATTAATATTAGCCATAAAAATTGGCCAGCATCAGATTTATAGCTTTAAAAGTATTATAAAATCAAACATAGAACATCCATTAGTAGAGGTTCAAGCCATCTTCTCACATTCAGATAGAGTGACTCTACATTAAACATAGATAATTTCAGTATGACCAAGGTCATAAGATTCCTTTGAACTTTAATTTATCTGGTCAGATATTAGAATGTACATTATCATTGACACAAGGATTTTTTTTATAATATAAATTACTGCAGAGATTTACAAATAATCATGCATATTATGTTAAAAGATCAGGGACCATGCATTGTTTGAAAAGAATATTGCTATAACATTAAATTCATTTCTTAGCTAAGATACGTATCTTATATGCCATGTATAATCATGGCATTTTTCATAATTCTTTTAGCTCCTAATGGACTACAAGGAATCAGTCTTCCAATATACCTAAAATTACAGTGGACAGATTCCATTGACATGGATAAGTCTAACTTCATTAAAAATTTTATAATAGCTTTAAATATTTATTTTTTATTGATAGAATATTTTACTTGGCAAGAAAAAATGAGGATTAGTTTGAAGTAAACTTTTCCATTCTCCTTCTATATTTTTCTTCAATGGTTTCCCCTAAATGACAGAAGTGTAGAAGAGAAATTAGTGTTACAAATAACCCATTGCTGGTGTGTTCGTTGAACCTGGTAACTGAGTGGTACTGTACATTTCCACTTTCATCACATTCTAGGTTTCAACATTGACATAAAGTTCCATGTAAAAGATTGAGTACATGTCCAGATTAGTATGCTACTTCAAACCCTATGCTTTAATAACACATAGTCTCTATGGAGTGTTGATATCTTATGTTATATACATAATTCCTCTTCTCTATCTTTATGGGAGATAACTTCTATTTCCTTCAAGTTTCTTCTTTATTTTTATTTGGACTAACCAGCACAACCTCCTTTTATTTTGGAAGAAAGTGAAAAGACTTCTACCAGAAATACATCACATTTTTCAATGCTTTCCATTGCCCATGATCTCTAAAAGAGATGACACAGACATGCTTTCAGGAGTCTTAAAGATTAAAAGCATAGCCTGATATCACCCTGTAAGGTTTAGGGGATTTCAAACACTGCCTTTTATGTTTTGTGAAAATGAGTGTCCCTGTATCGTGGCAAATGAGTCCTTTCTAAGCTTAAGAGTTTTATAGGTGGCTACAGACATTTAGTATTGCTTAGATCTATGTGAACTTATAATATCTATATACACTTTATCTTTGAGGACAATTAAAACTTCAAAATGAAATTAAGTAAAATTAAATTTATCAGCATTTCAGTTAACCTATAGACTTTTCAAAGTGTGTTTTTTTTTTTAAATGGAACAAAACACTCGGACATCAAGTTGGAGGTGCATTTTATGTTACTTATTTTTTACAGCATAACTACAAAAGACTTGGTTGCAAATCAAGTCATAAGCCCTGAAGGCTTTCTACCACTGAATACGTCAGGGTTCCCAAAACCATGACAGGAACAAAAACATAGTCAATGAGAAATAATAGATTCTAGTAATGTGTTGGCAATTAACATTTTGAAAGTTAATCAGAAGATCAAAAGAATCACTAATGATATATTTAAAACTCCTATTAATCAGTGATCTTTGAACTATATCAGTGATTTGTTTTTAAATTTGTCAGCAATAACTCACAGCTAATTTTTCTACTTGCGGAAATTCTAGAAATGTTGGAGACTGGAATTTCCACGTACATACTTCTTTCTGTAACAATGTTAGGATTATTTCTATTGTACCCAAAGGTTATAAGGAGTATAAATAATATGGACAAGGAATAGGGCACATGGTAGTAGTTATTATCAATTAAATATTATAATTTGAAGATCAGATTACTAACAACTAAGAGGATCATTGCAAGGAAGAGATGAAGTTCTTGAAAGTACAGAAAGAGTGGTGATTCTAAGTCATGGGTATGTGAGGCATTTGAGATAAATTTTTACATAACAGTCTCTAGATCAAACTGGATACTGATGCTACTGCTAACATAAGATAAAACCCACCTCAAAACTGTTTTATGCTGTTGGAAGTTTCCAAAAATACAGAATTTTTCTCCCAGGTTTTTAGAGTGTTACTAATTTTCAAGCCTCTTGTATAGATAGAACTGTTCTTTGACAGCCTTTAGCCACATAAAGCATTTTGAATGAGAGTTATATAGCAGTAGCAGTGTAACAATATAGTTGCTGGCCTCATTCTCTAGTGACATTGATAATAGATACATGTTGGTCCTTTACCAGACAAAGAGGAATGCCAGCCTCTCTTAGGTGAAATCATGGAGAATAGTGAAGGTATTCAAAAATTTCATCAGCTACTACTCTCTCACCCCCTTGGTGGTTTTAAATGAAACGAATGCATCACAGAGTGAAATTATTTGGACAGATGTCTGAATATCCCTAAAGAAAAAGCCCAGCCTGCTGTGAAGGACTCCTCAGTTAGCAAATGCATACACAGAGGTGTGCAGGCAAATCCTCTTAACCAGTAATGGGATTGATTTGCGTATCCAGACATGTATTGGAAAATGCAGTTCTGCACAAAACACAGACAGAAGAGCACTTATGTGGGACAGAATTCTGTCTCTAGGAAAGATGGAATACATTTCCCTAAAGTCAATTTGACCCTCTCTTTAATAATTTGCTTGAAGGGAAAGAAAGTCTTTACTTACATAGGAAAAATATCAGAACTCCTTGAGTTTAGGCCTTTGAAGTATAGTCTACATCAGGGAGAAAGCACCTACACAAGAGAATCTTGGGAGAGTGAGCCTGAAAACTGGAGGGATTTCTGGCTAAGAAATCAATCACCTTTGATTTCTGACTTGAGGTTCTTCAAGATTTTCACATATGAATGTCTATATTGTTGAGACAGGGTAATATTTTTACCATACAAGACCAAAGTGTATTTACCCAAGAATACAAAAAATAAAAACTGAATATTAATATATTCTCATATTACACAAATATCTGTAATTGTTTCTCTAAAATTGTCATAATCTAAATTTATGGAGTATTATATTAAGATATAATACAGGTTATAAAGTGAATGTACTTTATTCTCTGTTTGCTGCATATCCACTGCCATGGCTGGTTCCAAGGGTGTTGCTGTGTTACAGTTACCATGAACTATGTGTGAATGAATAGCTACAGCTCTACTCTTTCAAGGTTTTCACTGGCAATCTCTGGATCCCAACCCAATGAATTTTACTGATATAGTTCTAGCATTTATTTCAGTTCCTGCTATGTCATAAGCACCCATAAATAAATACAATATTAAGAACATATTTCTACTGACTCTTTCTTAAAATAAATTTTCTCAACTATTAATAATGTAGTTTGATTCCAAGTGATATATATGACTATCTGAATTTGGATAATACTTTCAATGTATACTTTGGATAATACTGTTATATGCTTCTACTAAGTAAATACCTTTAATGGCATTTTTTCTAAAGTACGCTTGATAAATGTTGGTATTATACAAATTGAGAGATCTCTGCAAAATTATGCTGAATTCCCAAATAGAAATCCAGTACAAGCGTGATAAGTAAATATAAGAATATGTTCCTATAAACCAAATCCACAAGAACAAAAATAAAAACCATAAATTATTTACAATGAATGTTGCTCTGATTTACCTCCTATTTCTGTGGTAATCCCCAAAACCAAATCCACCTTTGGAATGAAATGAGTTTGTATAGCTTCACACTTATATATCAAAGTCTATCATGGAGGAAATTCAAGGAAGGAACTCAAGCAGGGAAGAGACATAGAATCATGAACTAGAGCAGAGACCACTGGTAAACACTCCCTACAGGACTGCTTCCCAGGGCTTATCCATGCTGCTTACTTATAGGACCCAGTTGAGCTGCATATTCTCACTTCTTTACATTCCTCATCAAGAAAATACCCTACAGATTTGCCTACTGGCAATGTAAGAGAGACATCTTCTCAAGGGAGATTTCCTCTTCAAGATAACACTAGCTTGTGTCAAGCTCATAAAAAACTAACAGGCACAGAGGGTAAGGCAAAAAGGAACTTAGGAAACCCAGAAGCAAGCTTATGAATTGAGTCTGGAAGACAGTAGTGGCACAGAGGAAGTCTGAGAAGAGTGAACAACAATGACATGGTGAAATTTTCTCTGTGGTCTATAAAGAATTTGTCTAGATAGAGAAGTTATTCCTTTGTGGAAAAATCTCTTAAGTTATATGAATAATTATATATTATAAATAATTCATACAAATATGAGTACATATAAATTGTTTTATAGTTTTTTGAAAATTTCATACATGAAGTGTTTTTATATTGATTCCCTTTCCTTCTCTGAAATAAATTTTACTGGGTCGCTAGCACTCCTTTGGTTTACAGCCTCTAATTTTTTAATCATGATTTTTATGTTAGAGTTCATCTGTGTGTGAGAACAACCTGCTTGGGTCATTGAATGATGTCTGTATGTGTGAAGGGCTGACCTCTTAGGATTAGCTCTTTTATTAGGGGCTTGCTCCCAAAGAAACCTGATTCTCCCTACCTCAGCAATCATTAATTTTCTGAGTGTCTTCCATTTTGAATCTTTGTGGGAATTCTCCTTTCATGTTAGATGAGAGAAGGCTTGATTGAATTTGTAAAGAATTGATTAATTTCTCAGGAGATTTGCCATGTACTTTTGACATGGTCACTGTCAGAGTTGTGACAAGAACATGTCAGAAACAGCAGTGCCTCAGACCTGTGCCAATTGGCAATACTTTCCCTTGGTGTGGATCAGAAGTATGGCAATGTCTTGCTCTAATCTAAGTATAAAAGTTGCCAATCTATGCAAGTCAATTGTTCAGAAACCATTGACCGACGTGTGTAAACATTAGCAGTGGCAGCTTCCTACTCTTTGATGGTTACAGCCTGATAGGGCTCCACAACAGAGAACTCCTACTGAGCCTAGCTACATCCTCTCCTTTGCCCTACAAAATAAAGGTGCTCAGGTTCCTGGGTGGCTGTGTCATTGCTGCTGCTCTGTTAGAGTTATCAGAAAACCCTGACCCCAGCTCTGAAAATACCTGGAAGTTGCAAGAAGGTCAGAATTTTAGGTTTATATAAACTGGAATTCCAAAGTGACTGGTTAAAAAATGTCTTCAAAATAAACTGTAATCAAATTGTGATTTTTCCAGAAATATATTCATTTTAGGTATATTTACTGCTTTGCAGGAATATACGTTATTTTAATCTAAAATTAGGAAGCTCAATTCAATAAACCAATTTATCTTATACCAGAACTTGCAACATTGTTTTTTCATTGAAAGTTCTAGGCAAATTATAGATACCATTATCAAAGAGAAGATCATTTTAAATGTGTTAGTTTATATAATGTTTAAAATCAATAGTGTTTCCTTGTATCTCCACATCTTACAGACTTTAATGACTGAAGTAGCCAGAGTTTACAGAACATAAAATTTATTCTTCTAAAAGTCACCTTTATCAAAAGGCCTTATTTGTTTTAGTTGTATTTATTCTGATGTATGTCATGTAAATACTGATTTCTGAACATTATTTCTTGGAAATGATGCATTTATTTATAAAACTATGAATCAAAATTGTCTAAAAAGATTATGTTCTACAGGTTGTATTGAATCTTAAAGTAGGTTTTCCTTTTCTTTTTTAACAAAAGCTAGCAATTTGGAAGGAAATAGTTAGGTGTTCATGTAAATTACATGTACATTTCTAATTTTAGGTTCATTTTCAGATTTTATTTTATTATTTTTATTACATTTCTCCCTTCCCTTTCCATTCTCCAAACTCTCCTATCTGACCTCCATGTCTTTCTGCATCTGAGCCTTTTAATTTCATGAATTATTATTGCATATATATGTATTTATATGCACATATTTTTTTACATAAACTGTTGTGTCTATATTAGTCTACTTGGATATTTTCAGGGCTGACTATGTGTCCCTGGACAACCAATTGGTATGCTCTTCTCTGAGAAAAACCACTTCTCTTGCTCCAGTTCTATTCAGTTGTCTATTCCTTGTTGTGTAGGTTTGATGTGCTTCCTGTGTAGTTTTCCAGGTTTATTGGTATCTTTCTTGTTCAGTTCACATTTGAGTGGACATGGTGATGAGACTATATGGTGTAGCTTCTGTTCTTAATAGGAGACATAATCCCACAGCCAACTCTCAAATTCTCTCTTATAATCTTTTGGTTCCATCTTCTTCAATATTCCCTGGGCCTTAAGCACAATAATGATTTCTAGATATTTTCCTTGAAACTAGGCTCAACAACTGCACACTTCGATTGGTTGTGGTTTTCTGTAAATTTTAGCAATCTGTTTAGTAGAGAAGTTCCTTGATGCAGAGTAAAGACTACACTTACATGTAGATCTAAGAACTAATGTTTAGAGATTATTGCTATTACACTGATTTAGTAAAAGTGTTGGTAGATTCTTCTCCAATTACCATGGCTTTACTAACATTGAGTTACTATCTAGACTTTTGACAGAAGTTACATGCATACCTAAGCCACTGATACTTGTTTGCAACTATCTTGTTTTCCCTGATCATTGAAAATCCTACCTCCAAAAGCACTTTGAGTTCATCAAATTGAAGTATGCTCTTTGCCTCCTCTGGTTTAAACATCTGCTTTAGCCTTCTCCACAATGAATAGCAGGCAAAGAATCATGTTGTTTTCCCTTATCAGCTTGCAGCAAATTATGTTTTAAATCATACATATTTCTTTTCTGTTAAGTCATAGCACACATAATTGAAAAGAAACATTTTGTCATTGAATTGTTTCTATGAAATTATGATCATGAACTAATTTGTATACTTTATTTTTCTTATTATTTACTAACAGTGGTTTATAATTTCAAAAACTAAGACATTTTTGAGAGGTTTATTTGGCCTGATACACATTTTTTAAATTCTGGATTTTAGTGAAACTTTTGCAGATCATCTAATTGCATTCATTTCTTTCATAAAGAGCAGCATTTTCTTTCTGTGTGATAAACACAAATGTTTATCCAGATACATTTTACACATGAAATTTTGTTTCAAAATGTATAGCATTAATAGTATAATAAAATATATCATTTGTGTCACAATATACAGGGTGTATTATATTCAAAGTGAAATTCTAACCCTTAGGTCAATTGTGCTTAAATGCCTGTTCTGTCTCAGACTTAGCCTGCAACATTACAGGATTTTATGTGACTGTTTTATAACAAATGAGACAGTACAGGTTTTTCATCTCCATACGTATACAGCTGTGTGAAAAAGCACAGAGTAAAAATGCATATAGCTAAATCCCCGTGTCTATAGGTAAATCATCGAGGTCAGGTTTAAAATTTTAAACCCACCTTGAATTATCTGCTGGTGTCAGTAGAATTCGTGAAGATAGCCACGTCCAAGATTAACTGTTAGGACTATCAGCTCACAAAGAATACTGCAGTCAGAAACATATCAACTTCTGGCATTGAGATTACTTCCCAGAATAGTATCCTCATACATATAAGGACAGTATGTAACATAAGAATATGTGTTTAATTGGAGCAATATTTAAAGTCTACTCAAGACCACTTGTGAACACAGATGATCCGAAGTCCTCCTCTGTACCCGCTCATTCTTCATAACCTTCATCGCCTCATTTCCTCCATCCATTGCCAAGTTCTCACTTCTTCTTTGCCTTCTTCATTCACAAACCTTACAGTTTCTTCTGCATTTTTCATTCCTTCATTTCCCTAAACTCCACACTTCTATCTTGCTAGATTTATTTAATCACAGTAAATGCCTGATTGTTTCCTTTAAACCTTTAACATTCATTTCAAGGATTTCCTACTCTATAAATTAAATGTATTTGAAAATAACGGATTAAAATTATTGAGAAAGCATAATCCTTGTTCAAATGAGTCCTTACACCTTCTAAATTTAACTCCAAAATCCACTTGCTCTTTGATGTGTCAAACTATATAAGTTATTTGTAATTGACCTTCTCAATCAACTTTTAACATCTTTCTCTTCTTGCTTTGATATTGGGGACATTAGCTTCATTAAAAATAAACACAGAAAACTGATTTTTCCTAGTCTTAAAATTTGGCAAAAACATTATTATTCAGTGGAGAAATCTTGCAACCACTGTTGATAATTTAAGCTCCTGGATGTGTAATGCATATTTGGGATTAGCATAACAATGTTAGCTAAGGGCAATTTAGCATAGGAGTTTTCGTTCTTTTAGTCATTTATTTGAATACAAATCAGATCTCTAGTTAGGTATGTTTCAAAACTACCAGAATACTATTTCTGAACACACATAAAAAAATGAACTGAGCCCATTCTCTTTTCTGACAGTCTTACTAAAATTCACATAGATAGTACCAGCTTTTGTTGAAGTAATGACAATCCCCAAATTTAAGTGGCTATAGTGTAAATGCTTCTCACTAAATGTTTACTTTCTAATAGAAGGCTTTAGTTTAGTTGACTTCTTTAAAGTATTTATCAGATCTTGGTCATAAATCACATGGGATTTAGGTATATGGATGTAAATACAGTATAGTAAGGTCTGGCTACTTTTAATCTAGCTAGAGTAACATGCAAAAAATAATAGAACTTGATAACAGGATTCTTTCAGGGCCATGAGATAGAACTTTGCAAAGGTCATCCCACAGGGAAAACTAAGCCTGGGCACCAAACCCTAAAGACTGAACACAAATCAAACCTAGGTTTTTTTTTTTTTTCTTTCTAGTCTTGCCTATTGAAGGCTACTCAAAGGAAAGTCTCTATGAGCATTCCAAGATAACGTTAAGAATATGAAAACACTACAAAATCAGTTTTTATAAAAATACTAGATCCACATGACCTGCCAATATTAGCTTGTATTTGCTGTGACCAATTTATTTTTTAATATATTGATATATAATCATTTGTTTTAAATATTTATTAATTGTCTTAGTTAGCATATTTTTCTGGAGATCTACAAAGTATAGAGATAAAAGACACTATTCTATTTTTAGATATTATGAAGTTTATGGGCAGTAAAATTTTTCCCAGTTATTTCTGTTGCGAGGTTTCCTTTTAAATTGTTGAAATGTCAAAGAAAATGATACTGCAAGCAGGAAGCAGGAAAGGCACAACCCAATGCTTGACCTCTCAAGTATATTTTTTTCTCTAAATTAAATTACAAATTTCAAGTTAATTATTTGCTAATTGAAGTTTACTTTTACCAGAGATTTATGCTGAAAATTATCTGTTTAGTACATGTAGGAATATTGCTATCAGTATTTCAATTATCCTGGGTGAAATGTTGTAAGAATTTATGGGAGAGTGGTGATCTCTTAGTCACTCAGTATGAATGAACAGCATGAATAGTGCCACTCTAATGGCATATGTAGAAATTAGCCTGAAACATGAATGTTCAATGGTTTATTAAAAATAGCATTTAGGTGAAAAACTGTGATCACACACTCTTCTGGAACTGTTTCTTCTGATATCATTTAAACATATGAAACAAACCCAAGACACCAGTTAAAGGAAACACAACCATATTCAGTTTATTATAAATCTATTATTTTAGATATAAGCTGATTAAATGTAAAGTTTTTTGTAACTGTAAAAATTGAAATTTTGAAACTGATCATCACATTATGCTTTTAACATGAAGACAAATGCTTCAGACATTTATTCCTTACTTCCACACTGACTCATACAAACGTACACACTATAATCATCTGTCATACAATTGCACACCTGTATGTAATTCATACACATATTAATTACACACAATCATTATGTATACTTTAAATATGTGAATAGAAAGAATAATCCAATAAACACTTTACTTTTCTCATTTAATACTTCTATCAGAGCACAATGATTTATAAAATATTGGTATCATCATTTAGTAGGTAATATTATCAAAAAATGAGATTCTGGGGAGTGATATAATTTGTCTTTAGGTATAGAATTAAAAGGACAAAAGTTCTTCATATTAGAGTAGTATTGTCATGTCCCCTTTATGTTTAACATCCTCTTTGTAACATGTTGCCTATTTATTTTATATGCAGTACACTTGTCATTTAGTGATATAGAGATTTATATAAGAAGAATTTCTTTCATATTGTTCATCTGTATGTTATAGAGAGATTTAGTCACAGTTTTTAAGAAGCAATATATAGTATGATGAAGGACTAATACATTTATTTGTGAATTGTTTTCTGAATATTTCTGTCAGTTTTGTTTCAATTCCCACCCTCCCCAGACTTGGTTGATGAATCAGTCTTATTCCATTCTTATCCCTTGTCAATAGCTGGGGTGCTCTTTAAAGTCTCTTGGCTTATTACATTGTTTTCCTTGTCATTTACAACTCTCAGTGTATGACATTTTGATTTCAATAGTTGCTCCCTTCACTGAAAAATATGTGTCAATGACAATCCTGCAAATGTAACTACCTATAAATAACAGATATATTGTTTATGTCTCGTCTGAAAACAAAATACGTAATGGGATCTTTATCTCCCCATAACAACAGAACAATGTGGCTACTTTTCATACTTCTTTGCTTTATTCGCTCCATGTATCTTTCATATGTACTCTTTACAACAGTAACCACATGCCTGCACAGCCTTTCCTCTGAGGAAGTTGCTCTTTCAATGAAAACAATAAAAAGATTTTCAACTGGTTAGCTACTACTTGCTGATGTGTGAAAAGGAGAGAGATAGCTATTTTTCTCTTCATTTACTCTGGTTAATATTTGTCTCCATATTCTTTCTGTTCCCCAGAATCCCTATTTTCTACTTAGGAATGTCTTAACTGGTTTCACGACTAAAAATAAATTACACAAGCAAAATATACAAGCCTTAATGACAGTAATTCAATATATGTATATATATATATATATATATATATATATATATATATATATAACAAAATATTTTTGGAAAATACAGTTTTTTGAGTGTAATATATTTAATATATACTATAGAATTATGTAAAAATTTTTGTAAGAATTTTTGAGGAAAGAGGAGAATAGCAAAGTTCAAATATTTCGGTTTCATATACTGCCATTTCACATTACATTCATGAGGTTCTATTTAGTTGTACCTCTCACTACTTATCCATGAATTTACATAATAAATACCAAAATATGCCACTCTTGTAACAATTTAAAGAATGATTAATGTGATTGGAATTCTATGAGCACACAAAGAATTTTTGTTATGACATTCTTTTAATTGTTTTTAATATATTGCATGGTGTGTTATACATGGTCAACCAAAAATCAGCATTTATATTCAACTTTTTCCTCATTTTTCAAAAGATTTTACTGGTATGAGATGAGAAAAAATAATGATTATCTCCACCTGACTGAGAAAACAGAACAGAGCAGGCACTGTCTTGGATACCTCTTCTCTCACCAGCACTTTGTATTTTTGTGCTATATTGCCTATAAACCTTACTCCTCTGCACATCCTTGGAGACTCAAATAAGGATGTGCCACAAAAGTAATGTGTACTCAGCATGCACGCATACACAGATGTTCCAGCTGTGTTGATGGTAGCAACCATATGTTGCCTTTTTCGCTGGGGATGTTCAAGCCGGCTCATCTTTGCACAGTAGGAGTAATTGGGTTCAGTGGGAAGCATGGCTTTCTGTGATGGTGCAACTTTTCAGGTGAGAATGCAAATGAGCTGTAAATAAAAGACAATCACTGAGGCTGATGGGAGAAATGGTATAGGAGGAAAAGGATCACTAATTGCATTCAGAATGTGTGACAAGAAACAATCAGATGTAAGCTATTTAAGGCATATGGAAGAAATAAAACACACAGCACAAGCTAAAAGAAATACTCATCTTACCTCAGATAAACATGGACTTATATGGAAGATTTTTTTTAATATAATATAACATTAAAAGCATAAATAAAATTATAGGACAGCACTAGGCTCTGTTAGACCTTGTAAGGGGTTGGGGAGATAAGGCTTTCAAAGTATTATGATCTGCATAGGAACTCAGAGAGTCAGGGATTAAAGAAAAAAGAATTAAATAGTATTTTGAGACTGAGATGAGAATAGAGGAATACTTGCTGATCTGCACTGACTTCCTGGATTGCACTTGAATATTGCAAAGGAAACCCTTGCCAGAAACCGTGGCATTGCAATTATGCATACCTTGTCAATTGCTCAGTTATCAGAGGTATCTCAAAACTTTAGATTTCTCAATATAGATGTGGCTCATTAATTCTGCAATTTATTTGAAATGTGCTTCTAAAAGAACTGACCAGATATATAATGCAAATGGAGAATTATTTAGATTCTTAGAACCTATGTCTAGTCACCACACCTGTGCATCTTTCCTGGCTGAGCATTAGTTAAGGATATTTAGAAAGCAAAACACATCATCCTGATATCTGCAAAAACTGCCTTTTTTCTTTTTTATCATTTTTCTTGAGAAGGCTTTTCAATTTTTCCCCATGTTTTTTTCTACTAGTTTCAAAAAAATACAATAATATTAAAACTTGAGCTCATGCCTGTTGGAAGTATCATATATGCATATGTGAATATGTAAAATAGTGAATTTACCATGCTTTTGAATATAAAATTGAACATGTTACCTTGTTTCTCAACCACTCCTGATGGTGGCACTATTAATAATGTGATAAGCTCATTATTTATTGATTTGTTTATAGGACAAAATTAGTCAACAGGTGAGTTCTCCCTTTTCAGCCTTAATGGCTCCAGTGTGCTTATGCAGGATGTGAGAGACATGAATTCACTGTGTGGACTAAAGCAGAGTAATTGTCATTTGTTTTTTACTTTAATTTAGAGACAAGATGCCTGAAGTGTAGAATGAATTTTATATAGTTAGTTTAAACTGCATCAAATTACTGTGTATTTTGTGTAAAGAGAACTATATGAACATTTGGAACTTTTGGACACACACATGAAATATGGACATTTACGTTTATAAATAAAATTGTATTTGAATAGAACAACAACAAATATTTGGGTATTGATTATAGATGCATTCCAAGAATTAATTAACACCAAGGTTAATTAGCTACGTCAGAAAACACATACATCTTCCAATAAAATTGCACTGGTCTTTGCTATTGGAAACAATCAGTCACCAGGTGATTTCTCCTTTCTCATCCTTAGAAGGCTTAGTGCTATCTGCGGGATATAAGGGGTATGAATGAAGACCAGTGTAGACTAAAACAGAGAAATGAGTGTTGTCTTGATAAACCACAGACATGGTGGAACGGTACCATGATTCAGGGGCTTCTCTTCCTATTCTACAGTATCGGATCAAACAGAAAGTTCCACAATTCTCTTTGAGCCTCCAACAGCGCCTTTGAATATTTCCTTTTCTTATTTTCGACTTCATAGAAATTAAGGGGTAAGCCAATGTGCTTCCAAGCAGGATATTTGTGTTTGTTTGCGGATAGGAAAATAATGGTGTGTCAACGCTCTGATGAGTCCAGGTCATCCATTACGGTCCCGCTACAGCCTGAGTCCATTAGCGCCAGGCTAAGACTGCAGGGCAAGGCTATTTCATCTTCTAGGGCCATGGGTCATGTACCCTTGACCTTTGAGAAAGTCGCTTTGAAGAAAGGGTGGAAGTGCTTGGAGAAAGGTTATATTTGCAAGCCAGATTTGACCAATTAGTGGGACACAGTGCTAAGCTTAACGAACAATTATAAAAATAGAAGGTCTTGCCTATCCCTAAAATCCTTCTAAAAAATAATAGAGTAAACGAAAGTCATGAGAAAGTGAATGTCCAAAGATCAAAGTAACTTTAAGAGAACTAAGAAAAAGGGAGAGAATATTTTTCTATGTGACGCTCGTGGGCTCCGGGCGTTTGCTCTTTTGTTTCTTTAGGCTTAAAGGTTTTAAATCTATAAACAATGAGTTTTTCTTTGTTTTCTTTTCCGTTCTTTCCTAAGGATAAGATAGGCAAGGAAATTTTGGCCAGAGCAGGCATGCTTTCCTGAGAGGTGATGTCTCATAACAAAGTTTTTAGTTTATTATTAGTAAGTGTACCCACATCGACGCAAATATGGCAGTCTGGTGTGGATCCTCATACAATGTGCTCAGCATCAAGTACCCACACTGAAACAGTCCTGAAATTCCAAAGGCTGTTACAATAACGATGATACTGTCTAACCAACTAAGTATCCCGCCAACTCCTCAGTCACCTGATCCTCTCTTGATGCTATTGAATAATGCACTTAATGCATTTATATTCTCGACATTGGTCAGTTTTAAGTATTTAAAGACCTTATCAGAAGCTATAGTCTTTTACGAGGTTCCTTGATAGGCAGTGATTCTGCCCTGAATGAACCATTGCCTCACCAGGTGCTGTCATATTGACAGCAAAGATTTTGCTCTGAAGCAAACATAAATGAACACTGTTTTTTCCTTTCAGTTTGAAAGGAGAGTTCGAAACAGATCCTTTATGACTTGGTCATAGTTACTGTTTTATTTCTTCTATTCTTATATCATGAAATTTTAGTGAGACAGCCTGCTTAATTAGTCAATGGAAATAGAGAAAAATGAAAAGAGGTTGCTGAAGATTGAAAGTCCTTTCCAGACACATATCTAACCTACTGAAGCAGTATTTCCATGCTCATCCTGTACATGCAGTTAATATTTTACTCAATAATGCACTTGTTCCCTAGACCATAAGTAAAACCAAACAATTCTGTGAAAACTAGGCAAAGACATTTCTTAGAATATAAAAAAAAATCTAATTTTAATTAAAAACTTAATGTCTGTTCCTTTGCTTCATTTTTAACACGTGTGGTGGCTTAAATAGGTTTGCCCCTCCCCCATACAGTCATGTGAATAAATGCTTGGCCTCTGAGGAATGTACTATTATGAGGTGTGTCCTTGTTGGAGCAAGTGTGAAATCCAGTCTCCTGCTGATCAAGACACAGGAGTCTCTGTTCCCCCAGCACCATGTCTGCCTGTACACTGCTGTTCTTCTCACCATGATACTGGACTAAGCCACTAAAATTAAATTTTCTCTTTTGTAATATTTACCTTGGTGATGGTATCATGGTTTACTGAAATGGAAATCCAGGCAAAGAAAACATGTGACATGTATACAAAGTTATCAAGAATAAGAGTCTCCTTAAACCCAGGGCCAAATGCAAGAACAGTGTTAAATAAATCTCCTTTACTGCCACTTCTCCCTTGGCTATGTTTTCCTTCTAATGAATAGTATAATAAGAAATTACATTTTAATTTATGATACCCATGATTTTTATTACATAAGTATATGCACACTTGATACATGTAATCTACTTCTTCAATGGTTAAAGACATATATATTATTGCAGATAATTATTTGGCTAATGGCTTCTCAATGTGCAAGATCACTGAGTACTTTTTCAAGTGACTGAAGATATCATATAGCTCTTTGCTTCTATATAACATTCAACATTTACTCAAACCACTATTTATTTGATGCTTCAATCCTTGTCAGTCTTTGTCAATGTATATTTTTTTTATTTCTAAAATTTTGTTATAAAAAAGTAATTTCAGCTATGAATGCTGCTTCTCTACATGTCTGGATAAATGCGGAAGGTTTTAATATTTTGTGTTTCTTTAATTGGTAGTACACTGCTGTGTCAATAGATTCTTATATGAGAATCTAAATAATGACAAAACCCTTAATCTACTAACATGTTAATCTTAGTGAATAGCAGCTGTTTTGTATCTTCAACAAATTACTTAATACACATTATCTCTACTCTTTGATACAATCAGGCCACCTTATTTGTTGATAATCCAGAGAAAGAAAAATGATATGAAATGTTTTGTAACTTTAAATTTATCTGGCTAATGATCTCATTGAGAGTTCTTATTCTTTCTCCCATGTGCCATTTCCTCCTCTGAATTTCCCACCTCTCAGGATCCATTCTTTTTTGGACACTAACTGTTCTAATATCTTCCAGAAACATTCATAGACTACAATGAACACCTGTCATCTGAAATACTATTAAGCAGTGTGACAAACGTTATGAACTCTATGCAGACAAACAAAAGCATTATATACTTTATTCTTGGTTGTACGAATTGCTGAGGAGGCAGAATGCTTTGTGTCCCTAAATTAAGCAGTAAAATTTTAAGGTCAGAAGCAATGTTAATTTGTGTTAAGGCAGTGTTTCTTAATAAAACGATTTTATTTATTATTGTGAAATTTTATTTTATTAATTAAAAAGAATGCCAATATGGATGGTCTTACATTTGAAAGGAATTTGGATTAAACAGATAGAAAGCAAGAATGATTTAAAATCTTTAAAAAATTAACTAGTATTCATTTTTGTCTTCGTTTGCATTTCTGTAGAAGTTCTAACATGATAAAAACAATCCAAAATATCACTATTTCTAGAAAGTTCTCAGTTTAATCTCTCTCAAAAATCAGCAAGTCATGTTTTTTTTGACTAAATTATAAGTGATCACAAACTTAAATTTGAAAATATTAGTGATTATATAACATAGTTCTTTGGACAGCAGAAAATCTCATAAGTGAATGTAGAGGCATTGAGTTTGTTTCTTACCCTGTGTGTCAGCAATTCTACATCTTTTAAATAGTTTCAGTTCCAAAGTCCCAAATTCCGTACAGCCCCCCCCCAAAAGTACAGAAAAGAAAGAATATTTTCATCATTCTTTCCATTTAGCTTCCCATGGAATCTCTAATCTAGTTGCTATATTTTCTAATATATTCTCTCTACTCTGTGTTGAGAATTAATTATCTATTTTTTAAAGCAACAAAAGATATTTATTTTAATAACTATTGCATTTACCACTAAAGGCCTAAATGTATATTTTAGAAGATGTCTATCAACATTTAAAGCTTTCCAGTAGAATTAATTATTATAATTACAAATTATTCAAGCAATGAACTTAAGCATTTTCAGTTGTTTGAAAACATCCTATAAGATATACTCAAATATCAGACATTATACCAAACTTCAGAAATATAAGTAAAAAAGTGATAATAAAATTTTTAATTCTAAAATGTATCTTGAAGCTGGGCAGTAGTTGCACATGCCTTTAATCCCAGCACTTGGGAGGCAGAGGTAGGCAGATTAAACCCTATCTCAAAAAAACAAAATAAGAAAAAAAAATGTCTTGAATGAGACAGTGATCAAACTTCTGGAAAAACATACTCTATAGAAGAAATGAAAGAAGTCCTCAGAAAATGGATAGGTCTCCCATGCTCATGGATCAGGAGGATTAAGATAGTAAAAATGACCACCTTAATAAAAGAAATCTGCAGATTCAATGGAATCCCCATCAAAAACTCAACTCAATTATTCACAGAAATAAAAAGAGAAATTCTAAAATTTATCTGGAATAACAAAAATAACAGGATAATTAAAACTATTCTCAACAATAAAAGTACTTCTAGGGAAATCACCATTTTTGACCTCAAGAGGTACTACAGAGCAACAGCGATAAAAGCCACATTGTATTAGCACAGACAGAAAGGTCAATCAATGGAATAGAATTGAAGACCCAGAAATAAACCCACACACCTAGGACACTTGATCTTTGACAAAGAAGCCAAAACCATCCAGTGGAAAAAGAAAGTTTTGACAACAAATGGTGTTGGTCTAACTTTCAGTATGCATGTAGAAGAATGCAAATTAATCCATATTTATCTCCTTGTACAATGGTGAAGTCCAAGTGAATCAAGGACCTCCACAAAAGTCCAAATCTAATAGACGAGAAAATGGGAAATAGACTGGAAGACATTGCAAGAGGGGAAAATTTCTTGAACAGAACACCAGTGGCTCAGGCTCCAAGATCAACATTTGACATATGGGACCTCATGAATCCAAAACGTTTGGTAAGGCAAAGGACATTGTCAGTGGGAAAAATGGCAACCAACAGATTGGGAAATGGTCTTTACTAACCCTACATGTGATAGAGGGCTAATATGCAAAATATACTAAGAACCCAAGAATTTAGACTCCAGATTAAAAAATGGGGTATAGAGCTTAATAGAGAATTCTCAACTGAAGAATGTTGAAAGGACCAGAAACACCTAAAGAAATGTAAAACATCCTTAGTCATCAAGTAAACGCAAATCAAAATGACTCTGAGATCCCACCTCACACCCATCCCAATGGCTAAGATAAAAAACTTAGGTAACCGCAGATATGGAGCTAGCAAGGATATGGAGACAGAGGAACACCCCTCCAGACTGGAGGAATTGCAAGCCGGTAAAACCACTCTAGAAATCAACTTGATAGTTCAACACAAAAGTGAAATAGTTCTACTGAAGACCCAGTTATACCACTCTTGGGCATATACCCAAAAGATGCTCTACCATGTCACAAGGACACATGCTCCACTATGTTCATAGCAGTCTTATAATAGTCAGAAGCTAGTGAAAACTCAGATGTCCCTCAACTAAAGAATGGATACAGAATGGTGCTCTATTTACTCAGTAGAATACTACTCAACTATTAAAAATGAGAACATAATGAATTTTGCAGGCAAAATGGATAGAACTAGAAAATATGATCTTAAGTGAAGTAACCCAGACCTAAAAGATCATACATGTTATATGCTCACTAATAAGTAAATATTAATACCCATGATACAACTCACAGACCATAGGAAGCTTAACAAGAAGGAAGACACTAATGTGGATACTTCAATCTCACATACAAGGAGAATTAAATAATCACAGAGGAAGAGGGAGGGAGAAACCTATGTGGGAGAGGAGAGAGGGAGGGAGAAAAGAAGGACAGGATTAGGTATGGAGGGGGCGACATGAGGGAAACCCAGAAGGTCAAGAAAATGAACAAACTATGCAGCAATATTGGGTGGTGAGCAGGAGGAACCTATAGAGAGTCCCAGACATCAGGTAGGTGAGGGGCTCCTATGGCACAATGTGGATGATATTAGCTGAAATGCCCAACAGTGGGGAAATGGAACATGAAGATTCTATCTCCAGTAGAGAGACATGGCCCTCAGTTGAGGGATAGGGGCCACACACCCATCTCAAAATTTTTAACCCAGAATTGTTCTTATATTAAGGAAACACAGGAACAAAAGATGGATCAGAGACTGAAAGGAAGGCCATCCTGTGACCACCCCAACTTGGGATCCAACTCATGAGTAGACACCAAACCCTGACACTATTGTTTATGGCAAAATGTGCTTGCAGACAAGAGTGTGGCATGGCTGTCCTCTGAAAGGCTCTACCAGAATCTGACTGAGACTGATGCAGATACTTATAGCCAGCCCAGGGAACTCTATGGAAGAGTACAGGAAAGGACTTTGAAGGAGCTGAAGGGGATTACAACCCCATAAGAAGAAAAACTAACTAGACCCCTCAGAACTTCCAGATACTAAGCCAAAAATGAAAAAACACAAATAAACTGGTCCCTGGCCTCCTGCTGCATATGTAAAGGAGGACTGCCTTGTTTGGTCTCCATGGGAGGGTATGCATTTCATCCTGTCTCATGGAGGCTTGATACAAGCTACGAGAGATGCTACAATGGTTCCTTGGGAGTAGGTGGGCGGATATACAGTTGGAGAAGTACTCTCCTAAAGGCTAAAGGGAGGAGTAATAGGGTGGAGTGTTCACAGAGGACAGAGCAGGAAAGGGGACATTTGAAAAGTAAATGAATAAAATAATTTATAATAATAATGATAATAATGATAATGATGATGATGATGATGATGATGATGATGATGATGATGATGATGATAAAGTATCTGTTTTCTCTGTTTCCAAGTGCTCCGTTACATGGATATAAAACTGAACTGGGAAACAAATATTCAGTTTCCTTACAGAATTTGAGGAAAAGGGTAATTCAAGGTTGCTATATTAATAATAATTTAAACATGTGGGATTATATTTGAACTACAAATCAAAAGGTTTAATCTAAGTGGCTGCAAAATGAAAATATAAGTCCTGGGAAAAATGTTAGTAGGTTACAATCTGGGTGTGACTGATAACAGTAATTGCAGAGTAATTTGATTATTGCTGATTTTATAATATTTTACTTTGGAGAACTTTATAGTTGGTTCTAAATTGTGAAGATTTGTTTTCAAAGTGTAACCTATTCTTTATGATCTTCTCCAAAGCCTTTATTTACTTTTCCATAGAAGTATAAAATGCTATCACTTCTGTTTGAAGAGTAAAGACATTTTTTAACACTTCAATGCCTTGAGCAAACAACTGATACAAAATAGACTCACCAAGAATTTAAAGAAATCATAGGTAAAATGATAGCAGGATTACAAATATAATTTAAATGAGTACTTTTCTGGATGAATAATTTTAATTTTTATGTTGTGAATAAAATGGCAGTTTTAATATTGTTAGCAGGATTTTAATCATCAGCTAATGAAATCAATAATTAATATGATGTACAGACCTTACCTTCTATAATAAGATAGGATAGAAATATTGCTTGGAGAAATAATGAAATTACACTGAATTTAGAGTTGCAGCAGATAGATATTACTAAACCATATTTTCTGTATCCATTCATCTGTCATTAGACATCTGGGTTATTTCCAGTTTCTGGCTATCACAAATAAGACTGCTATGAACATAGAGGAACACACGCCCTGTGGCATGGTGGAACACCTTTGGAGTATATGCCCAAGAATGGTATAGCTGAGACTTCAGGTAGAATTATTTCCAATTTTCTGAGAAACTTCCAGATTGATTTCGAGAATGGTTGTATCAGTTTGCAATCCCACCAGCAATGGAGACGTGTTCTTCCTTCTCCACATCCTCTCCAACATGTGTTGTCACCTGTGGTTTTGATCTTAGCCATTCTAATTGGTGTAAGGTAGAATTGTTGTTTGATTTGCATTTCTCTGATTGCTAAGGTCTTTATTTTTATAGTAATGAACTAATGTCATACAATGTTTTATCATTTTTTATTTAGAGAATAAAAATAATAAAAATCAAATAAGCCAAAATAAAATTCTTTCTTAAAATACTGACTTCTGTTTCTCCTGGTGGGTCTTCATCCATTCAATACTACATTGATCCCTTAAACAAGGCCACAGTTATATTTGGAGAGAGCTATTCATCTTATTTTAATGTGTTTATCTATGAATGTATCTGTGGAGTTTTAAATCACCCCAATGGCCTACACAATTGGTTATTTTTGCATCTCTGTTTTTATCCACAGACACTACACATACTCATACACACACACACATGAACATGCAAACATACCAGAAACACACAAACTCATACTTCTGACTCTGTGCATCCTAATTTTCAGTTTTCAAAGTCCTATTTTTTCATTTTAATGTTCTCAATCATCCTCTTTTATACTCTCCAACTATGAATATCTTTATTTTCTTATTTTATCTTCTGTATTCTTCTATTCAGTTTTCCACTTGTCCATTGTACAGTCTCTAACCTTACTGATCCGTTTAAAGGAGGTTCTTCATAGAAATCCTCACGATAACCTGTATGTTAGGATAAGCCTGAAACTTTGGAGCAATGCACAAAAAATATTGAATCCCATGGCACTCCACATGTTAGTTTCTTTTCCTGTTTTTTGTAATAAAATACCATAACAAATTACAGGTAAATTGATTTGTTTTGCTCAAAACCCCAGGTTATAATCTATGGTAGTTGCAGTCTCTGTGGCAGGAGCTTGAAGCAGCTAATCAATGTCCATAATCGAAGGCAGTGTATGAATCCTTACATTCAAGCTTGTGCCCAAAACAACCACTGCCTTTTACTCAATTCATTTCTAGGACTTGAGATCCTATTGCCACAGTCGGGGTGGTTCTTCTATTCTCAGTTAACTCAACAAAGAAAATCCCACATAGGCAGACCCACAGACCATCCAAATCCCAATAATTCTTCTTTGAGATTCCCAGGTATATTTCAAATATGGCTCTAAGCATGACATAGCCAAACAATAAATATGTGCTGTGTGCTTACTTTACCACAGCTTAATGACTGCTTTGAAGTTTAAATTCACTTTATCAAGTATTTATTGACTAGTATAATTTCCATTTACAAATTCAAGGCTGGATCATTCAATGATGATATCTTAAACCTTGTGTGAAAGTGTACTGTAATTCTCATCTCTTTCTTATCAGACTCAGGATTCTTTGAATTATGTTTACTGTTAGTTTTCTTCATGAATACAGAGAAAATAATTATAGTAATATTCCAATTGCATATTTAAATTAAAATTAATTGTATAAATTTATATCCAAAATTGCTTTTTTATTATACCTTGTAATTATTTAGTTCAGTTGGACTGTATTTCTAAAGGCCAAATATGTGTTACTTATTGTGTTATCTCATTTGCACTATTTTACTTGATATAATGTAGTCTAGAGCTTTTTTAAATCTCATGATAAATCTTAAAATAATTTGTTAAAAATGTTTTTCATTCCCCCTCCTCCTCTTCCTCCTCTTTCCTCCTCCTCCTCTTCCTCATCCTTTCTCACTTCCTACATTTCCTCATTTCTTTCTTCTTTGGAAAAATACCAAATGGCAGATAAGGAGCAGCAGGAGGGCCCAGAGGACCAGGGAACTCAGGATTAGGAGGCTTCAGAAGCTCCTATGGAGGATTCCGGACTAGTTTTTAGGGGCCAACATCGTGTGATCTAAGCTATGATTGTTACTGAGCCTACATTGCTCATGGAGGTGAAGCTGAAAACAAGAAGGGTTGCCAACACCATGCTGGGCTGCCTTGTTCAGGATATGAATATCTAGTCCTTGGAGGAAATCTACCACTCTCTCTGCCCATTAAGACATCAGAAAGATGAGATTCTGAAGTTCATTCCTGCAGAGAAACAGACTTTGGCTGACCAGTGGACCAGGTTCAAGGCTTTTGTCATTACACGGGACTACAATTGTGACATTGGTTTTAGTGTTAAATGCTACACAAGGCAGTCACTGTCATCTGAGGGGCCACATTTGTGTGGTTATCTATTGGAAACTCGACAATCAACCAGAGACTCTATCCTTAAATGGAACTCATAGTACATCTGCCAGCAGTTCATAACTGTCAGTAGCTCATCAGGTGGGACTTCCTTCACATTTCTATTTTCTGTGCTGGGACAATATTTAGCTTGAGCTTATGAAGTTGATGTGTGTGATGCCACAATATAATGAGTTCATCTGTATTATTACCCTGTTGTCATCTATCCCTGGTTCATGAAATTCTTCAACATTCTCTTCTTCAATGAACCCTGAACCTTGGGAGAAGAGAATGTAATATAGGTAGTTTATGTCAGACTAAAAAACTAGCTATCTTTTTTTCCAGCATGACCACTGTGGATCTCTGAATAATGATTGACCTATACTAAGACACAATACCCTGAGTATGTTAGAAGAGAAAGGAGTGAATTTCCTTGACATTATTTGTACAGAAGAGAAGATTATGAATGTTATTTAAAAGCATAATCATTACCAACAACTAGTAAGTTGGACCTCATGAAAATAAAAAAAAAAGTACACCATCATTTAATTGAAGAGGAGATCAACAGAATGGGATAAAATTATTGTTTGGCAAGAGATTAGAATCTAGAAGATACAAATCATTCAAAATACAGTAAAGATAAAGAAAATTTTACAGTTTTAAAACATGGAATATTGATCTAAACAGAAAGTTTTTATAAAGATATAATTCAAAAGATTAGAAACATGAAAAATGCTAAATAGATTTGACTTTACAACTCCACTAGTAACCCTCAAAGGGATTCAGTAAAGGGACAAAAGTCAGTAATGTAACAGGAGGGATTACATGAGACATATGTGTGCAGAATAAAGTTTGGAATATGGGGGAAAGTAGCTAATACTAAAGACCTCCTTAAAAAAATACCAGAAGTCCTACAACCAAAGAATGGAAATAAAAAAGAAAGAAAGAAAGAAAATATGGTTCATTTGTACAATGGAATACTACTCAGCTATAAAGAATGAGGACACCATGAGTTTTTCAGGCAAATGAATGGAACTAGAAAATATCATCCTGGGTAAGATAACTCAGATCCAAAAGGACATTCATGGGATGTACTCATTTATAAATGGATATTACCAAAAAAAACAACAACAAAAACAAAAAGAGAACACCTAGGATAAATTCCACAGAACTCAAGAAGGCTAACAAGCTGAAGGGCCCAAGTGAGGCTGACTCAATCCCACTTGGGAGGGATAAAAAAGAAATTTTAGGGCCTGGAGTGGATGGAGAGATTTGCCTGAAAAAGGTGACAGAGAGGGGAAGAGAGGAACATGATCTGGTATTGGGGGGAACAGGACTGAAGTCTTGAGGGCCAGCAGAAAGAATGAAAACAGGCAGCCTTGGGAGGTAAGAGGTAGGAAGACATTCTAGAATGCAACAGAGACCTTGGAGGTGAGAAACTCTCAGAACTCTAAGGGAGGGACTTTAGATAAAATGCCCTACAGTGAGGAGAGGCAACTGGCAGAATCTTCCTCTAATAGAAAGAAAGGATATCAAGTGGATGTATGGGCTTGCCATCCAAAGACAAAACCTCTAACCAAGAATTTTCCTGTCTGAAAGAACTGCAGAGTCAAAAATGGAGACGAGCCTGAAGGAAAGGAGGTTCAGTGACAGGCAAAATTTGGAATCCAGCTCAAAGGGAGGCCCCAAGGCCTGACACTATCACTGATACCCTGATGGGTTTGCAAACAGGAGCCTAGCGTGACTGTCCTCCAAAAGCCACAACAAGCGGCTGAAAGAGATGAAGATATTTACACCCAATCAATGAACAGGGGCTGGTGATTCCTGTGGTTGAATTAGGGAAAAGCTGGAAGAAACTGACGAAGAGCATGACCTTATAGGATGACAAGCAGTCTCAACTAATCTGAACCCCAGAGATTGCTCAGACACTGAGCCACCAACCAGGTAGAATACAGCAGCTGGCATGAGGCCCCTAACACATATATAGCAGAGGACTGCAGGGTCTTGGCTCAGTAAGAGAAGATGCACCTAAACTTTGAGGCACCAGGGAGTGGTGAGCTCTGGTGGGATGGGGGTAGGGAGGTGGAACATCTTTCCTCTTGGAAACAGGGGGCTTGGGGGACATATAGGAGGGTGAACAGTCAGAGGACAGACCATGTGGGAGATAAAGATTGGAGCATAAAAAATGATTAAAGAATAATAATAATAATAATAATAATAATAATAATAATAATAAACAAAACCTACTACTGTAGAAATTCCCCAAATATATGTATATGCACATATAACAAGAGTGGAAGGGGAGTTATTCTACAATGAGGCACCAGTGCTTGTTAGTAATGACAGTAATGGATCACTTGTGATTGTTGAATGGTGATTTCCCATAGACTTTCAAATTGATAGGCTATTGTCAATACCCCTGGTTGACCTTGAACACCAGACCTTTAAACCATATTACAGGAGATGCTACATGAGGGGGGGTCACACAAAGCATGGAGATAAGACTGCCTTGGAAGCTTCATCTCTAACAGCTTGTTTTCACTGTACAGGCATGTCTTGTGTATAGTACTGGAGAAGAAACATTATCATCATTGCTTTTAGTTCTGAGAGGTACAGAAAAGACCAGCCTGATTGGGCTTATACACTGGCATAATAGTTTTGTGAATGTCACAGGAATAAACACTTATGTTCTGATTGCATTTAAGGCCTGCTCTACTAGATGGAACCCATTTGTGACATCATTATCAAGTATGAACCTGTAGCAGATCACAGACTCTAGAACAGGATTTGCTACCAATGAGCTGATTCCTAATGAATTATATTCATAGATTATTGCATCCCTCAGAGAAGCTTCTTTCTACAGTAGATGGTGACAAGGAAAAACTGAAAAGAAAGTCTGTTACTAAAGATAATTGAACATAAACATGTTTTTGATAGGTTTCACTGTTGTTCAAAACTATCACATTGTCAAATAAATGTATGAAATTACCCAACTCTCAAATATAGTATGATTGGTGTTACACATAAAAACTCCTTTTTCTTTTCAAAAAGCAATGTTGTTTGGTTTGAGTGAGCAGTTTTAACAGTTGTTATATACACTCATGTGAATAAAAACTCAGTTTAGCAGTATTTTATGCTGCAATACTTATGAATGAGAAAAAGAATAAAATGTCTGATATAAATTAAAGTCAAATCTTCAAAATCTCTTAATTTAAATTAGCTTTCCCCAAACGAATGATGAATATTGTCACCTTAACAACCTAGGTGGTAGGCATAAATAGCTTCTTATTAATTTGTAAATTTATAGCTATTGCAGGCGTTCCATTGTGAGTCTCCACAATTATTTCTGTGTTGATTCTAAATCCAGAAATAGATTCCATTAGACTCAACTATTGTTATGTTGCCAGCTGCAGCTGCACATTCTCAGAAATAGTGAGGGAAAGATTGAAAACTACACTATAAGAGGTCCTTATAAAGGTATGGATGATGTCTTACGTTTTTAAGAATCCCTGTCAAATCGCCTGCACCTGGATTCTCAAGAGGAGAAATTTTATTTTAGATGACAATAGTGTAGTTGTGAAATTACATTATTATGAGTACATAAAAGAATGTTTTAGCTACTTGAAATTTTTGTTGGTATTATTATTTCTGTTTTTACTTGTCTTTAATGTTAGTAAATAAAATTGGTTATAGCTTTTTTTGTGTGTGCAAAGCTTTGGTTCTAAATTTAACATTTGTATGTACATTTATCTGTGTTTTATAATAAAGTGCCACACTAAAAGACTATATTTTCACTGAATATGAATGAAACACAGACATTTCTAAGCATGTTGAATAGAAATGGACAGAGAAACATACATATATTTTTGTGAATTTTAATTAGCATATAAGAAGCAGGTTTCCTTTTCACATTCCTATACCTCCTTTTTGTTGATTCCTTCTATTGCATCTCTCTGCCCTCTTTCCGGAATTGTGCCTTCCAGTGCCAGACGTTCCCTTTCCACTGTGCTGTCATGTGTCTATTTTTCTACAGACTTCACAGCTGTAAAATATGCTTCCCTCCTCTCCTCAGCCCATACTGAACTCACTCTAGGAACATATACAGGCAAGCATAGAAATCAGAATCTGTGATTCAGACATTAGAGAGGCATGCAATATTGTATTCCTGTCTGAATTGCCTAGATTTAATATACATTTTAGTAGTATCCATTTTTGGGCAAAATGTATAATTTCATATTTCTTTGTGGTTTACTAAATTTACATTTGTTCCATGTACCACATTTTTATTATTCAATTAAAGGCTAATCTGATTCAGTTTCTGAATATTCAAGGATTTCTGTAGTAGAAGACAGAGTTCTTGGGAATAAATAGACAGGAGAGAGATAACTAGATAATATTAGAGCTTTCATTTAGCTTTATGAGTCCCCTTTGTACTGATATTCATATTGGCTATACCTGTCTGAACATCCCACTGTAGTAAATACTGGTTCCTCTCTGCTGAGTTCTTGCTAGGTTTTATAATCAATTGTTTTGTGTGTGTGTGTGTGTGTGTGAGAGAGAGAGAGAGAGAGAGAGAGAGAGAGAGAGAGAGAGAGAGAGAGAGAGGAGAGAGACTGAGACTTCAGGCTGTGTGAGTTTAATTATCAATTATTTGTATTTGCATTTCTCTAATGATAAAGCATATGAAATAATTTTCAATGACTAAAATTTACTTTTGAGAATTTATTTTCAGGTAATAATCCTGTAATTTATTTTTTATTGATAGTTTTTATAAGAACATGTCTTAAATTGAAATGGAATTGCATTGCTTACTCTCTCCCTTTCTTTCCTCCATTCTTTTATAGGACTTGCCATCAAACCTGGCCACTTTCAAATTAATAGCCTCTTTTTATAATTTTTATTTTTCATTTCATTTTGTCATTATACTTTTTCTTTATTCATTATTTACTGGATATTTTATTTACAATTCCAATGTCCCCTTTCCTGGTTTCTCCTCTGGAAACCTCATATCCCACCCTCCCTCTCCCTGCTTCTATGAGGTTGTTCCCCCATGTCCCTCCACCCAACCCTGCCTCCCTGTCCTTGCAATCTTCTACAGTGGAGCATCCAGCCTTCATAGGACCAAGGGTCTCTCCTCGACTGATGCCCAACAAGGCTATCCTCTGCTACATATGCAGTTGGAGCCATAGGTCCCTCCATGTGTACTCTTTGGTTGGTCATTTAGTCCCTGGGAATTCTGAGGGTGTCTGGTTGGTTGATATTGTTGTTCTTCCTATGGGTTGCCAGCACCTTCATTTCCTTCAGTACTTTCTCTAACTCCTTCATTGGGGACCCCACACTTAGTTCAACAATTGGCTGTGCCCCATATTTGTCAGGTTTTAGAAGAGCCTCTGTGGAGACAGCTATAACAGGTTCTTGTCAGCAAGTACATGTTGACATACCCAGTAGTGTCTGGATTTGGTGTCTTTATATGGGATGGATATCTAGGTGAGGCTGTCTCTGGATGGCCTTTTCTTCAGTCTCTGCTCCATATTTTGTCTCCTTAATCCTCCCTTGAGTATTTTGTTTCTTATAAGAAGGACTGAAGCACCCACTTTGGTCTGTGAATTGTATCTTGGGTATTCTGAGCTTTTGGGATAATATTCACTTATCTGTGAGTGCATACTGTGTGTTTTCATTTGTGATTGGGTTACCTCACTCAGGATGATATTTTCTATTCCATTTATTTGCCTAAGAATTCCATAAATTAATTGTTTTTAATAGCTGAGTCATACACCATTGTGTATATATACCACATTTTCTCTCCCCGTTGTTCCTCATTTGAAGAACATATGTGTTCTTTCCAGGTTCTGGCTATCATAAATGAGGCTTCTATAAACATAGTGGAATATGTGTCCTTATTATATGTTGGAGCATCTTTTGGGAATATGCCAAGGAGGGGTATAGCTGGATCCTCAGGTAGTACTATGTCTAATTTTATGAGGAACTGCCAGACTCATTTCTACAGAGGTTTGTTGTAGGAAATATTAAAAAGCGGCCCCATCCTGTATTAAATTCAGTCACAGTCTTCCACTGCAGGCTGGCCAGCCATGCACTGATGGGCAATAGCCAGCCTGTTCTTTTTTTTGGAGGGGGGGTCGTTTGTTTGTTTGTTTGTTTCAAATTTCTAAACTTTAACGAAGTTATTTTTTATTATTCGATATGTTTTTTTATTTATATTTCAAATGATTTCCTTTTCCTGGCTCTCCTCTCCTTGAAAGTCCCATAAGCCCTCTTCCCTCTCCCTGTTCCCCCATCCAACCTTTCCCACTTCCCTGTTCTGGTATTGCCATATACTCCTGCACTGAGCCTTTCCAGAACCAGGGGCCACTCCTCTGTTCTTCTTGGACATTATTTGATATGTGGATTATGTCTTGGGTATTCCAAATTTCTAGGCTAATATCTGCTTATCAGAGTGTGTATACCATGATTGATCTTCTGAGACTGGATTACCTCACTTAGTATGATGTTCTCCAGCTCCATCCATTTCTCTAAGAATTTCATGAATTCATTGTTTCTAATGGCTGAATAGTACTCCATTGTGAATATATACCACATGTGGGTTCTTTCCAGCTTCTGGATATTATAAATAGGGCTGCTATGAACATAGTGAATCATGTATCCTTATTACATCCTGGGGAATCCTTTGGGTATATGCTCAGGAGTGGTATAGCAGGGTCCTCTGGAAGTGACTCTTCCAGTTTTCTGAGGAACCACCAGACTGATTTCCAAAGAGCTTGTACCAATTTGCAACCTTATCTCCTTGTACTAAACTCAACTACAAGTGGATCAAGGACTTCCACATAAAGCCAGATACACTGAAACTAAAAGAAAAGAAACTGGGGAAGACCCTTGAGGACATTGGTACAGGGGAAAAGTTCCTAAACAGAACACCAATAGCTTATGCTCTAAGATCAGGAATTGACAAATGGAACCTCATAAAATTACAAAGTTTCTGTAAGGCAAAGAACACCACCAAAAGGACAAATCAGCAACCAACAAATTGGGAAAATATCTTCACCAACCCTACATCTGACAGAGGGCTAATATCCAATATATACAAAGAACTCAAGAAGTTAGACTCCAGAAAGCCAGCCTGTTCTTATCTCATGGAGACTCTCTACCCCAGAGCTCCAAAATCTCTCCACCCAACTTGCTAATTTTCCAGTAGCTAGTCTCTACCATGCCAGCTCCATGCTTCATAACACTCATGGCCTTTTGTGGTATGGCAAACCCACGCTTTGCTGCTGCTGTACCTTTCTCTCTGGAACACAGTTGAGCCACTGCCAAAGCAAAAACACTACACAAACTTAATTCAGAAACAATGGTAACTCAATCCCTATGCCAACAACTAGAATTCTAATCTTGTAAGCCTTATTAAATCCAAATCTTTCAGGTGTGAATCCTGGCAGATCCACCATTGAAACTGGGAGACACTAGTAGCTAGATCTAGTCTTTTCCCTATCCTTGTCCAAAAGCCCCTATCTCTCTCCTGCCTTCTCTCTTCCCCTATCCAAGCTGGAAATCCTGCCTAGTCACCCAATGATTGGCTTCTTGATTCATTAGTTCAGAAGAAGTCACCTGAGTTCATGATTCATTCCTCATTCCAGGCAGCCCCTCCTGAGAAAGCAGAATTAACATAAAAATAAAAACAACACCAGGGCCATCCACAGCAGTGGTTGTATCAGCTTGCATTCCCGCCAACAATGGAGGAGTGTTACACTTTCTCCACAACCTTGCCAGCATCTGATGTCAACTGAGGTTTTGATTTTAGACATTATGACTGGGCTGAGGTAAAATGTCAGGATTGTTTGGATTTATCCTTTATCTTTTCTTGTTATCTTAGATTTATATATATGTTTTTTAACACATTTTGTTTTTTATTTAAGCCAAAGAAACTATGGAGAGAAAGAATAAGGGGTTCTGCTCCTTCAGAGACTTACTGGGTTTATGGACCTGCTACACCTTCAGGTTAAAAGCATTAGAAAGATCAGAGATACAAGGCACGTATGTAAATATAATAAAGAAATATACTGCAAGAATATAGCCAACATCAAGCTAAGTGGAGAGAAATTTAAAACAATTACACTAAAATCAGGGACAATGCAGGGCTGCTCACTCATTCTATCTATTCAATATAGTACTTGAAGTTCCAGCCAAACAATAAGATAACTAAAGGAGATCAGGAGGATACAAATTGGAGAAAAATAAGTCAAAGTTTTACTATACATGTGTGGTATGATAGTATAGATAAGTGAGCCCCCCCCCCGCCAAAAAAAATCTACCAGAGAACTTCTACAGCTGATAAACTGTTTCAAAAAAGTGGCTGGATCCAAAATTAACTCAAACGAAATCAGTAGCCCTCCTTTATACAAATGATAATCTGGCTGAGAGAGAAATTCGGGAAACAACACCTTTTGCAATAGTCTTTATTAAGTATTTTTGCATTAATATTCCTAAGGGAAACTGGTCTGGAGTTCTGGTTTTCTGTTGAGTCTTGTATGGTTTAGGTATAGGTGTAAACTTGGCTTCATAGAGCAAATTAGGTAGTATCCTACTGTTTATATTTTGTGAAATAGTTTGATAAGTATTGGTATTAGGTATTTTTTTGGAAGTCTGATAGAATTCTGCACTTTAACCTTCTTTGTTTGTTTGTTTGCTTGTTTTTGGTTGGGAGAGTTTTTATGACTTCTGTTTCATTTCATTAGGGTTTATGGGACGCTTATCTGATTTCAATTTAACTTTGGTAACTTTGGTATATGTCTAGACAATCATCCATTTCATCTAGATTTTCTAGTTTATTGAGTATAGGAGTTGTAGTAGAATATGATGGTTTTTTGATTTCCTTCAGTTTCTGATTTAGTCTAACCTTTCATTTTTGATTTTGTTAATTTGGATATTGTCTCTGTGTCATCAAATTAGCTTAGCTAAGAGTTTATCTATCTTGCTGATTTTCTTACAGAACCAGCTCATAGTTTTGTTGATGACTTATATCGTTCTCCCTGTTTCCACTTGGTTGATTTCAGCCCTGAGTTTATTTCCTTCAGTCTAATACTCTTGTGTATAATTTGCTTCTTTCTGTTCTAAAGCTCTGAGGTGTGGTAGTAGGTTGCAAGAATAGGATCTCTCTAATTTCTTTATCAAGGCATATACTGCTTTTGTTGTGTCCCATAAGTTTGGGTATGCCATGTCATCATTTTCATTGAATTCCAAGAAGTCTTTCATTTCTTTCTTTTTTCTTTCCTGACCAAGTTATCATTGAGTAGAGAGTTGTTCAATTTCTATGGGTATCCTGTTTTTCTCTTGTTTTTGTTTTTACTGAAGTCTAGCCTTAGAATGTGGCAATCTGATAGGATGCATGGGATTATTTCAATCTTCTTAATTGGTCGAGGCTTGTTTATGGCCAATTTTGGAGAAGGTGCTTTGAGGTGCTGAAAAGAAGCTATATTCTTTTGTTTGAAGCTTAAATGTTCTGTAGATATCTGTTAAATCCATTTGGTTCATAACTTCTGTTAGTTTTACTGTGTCTCCATTTAGCTTCCATTTCTGTGCTGTGTCCATTGGTAAGAGTGTGATGAGAGTATGGTGTTAAAGTCTCACACTATAATTGTGTGAGATCCAGTGTGTGCTTTGAGCTATATTAATGTTTCTTTTACATTATTTTGCCTTTGGAGCATAGATGTTCAGAATTGAGAGCTCATCATCATTGATTTTTCTTTGAAGAATATGAAGCTTCCTTCCTCATTTTTTCGATAACTTCTGGTTGAAAGTCAATTTTATTCAATATTAGAATGGCTACTCCAGCTTGTTTCTTGGGACCATTGTTTGGAAAATATTTTTCCAGCCTTTTACTCTTAGGTAGTATCTGACTTCGTCACAGGGTGTATTTCCTGTACACATCAAAATGATGGGTTCTGTTTGCATATCCACTGTGTTTTTTCTTTCTCTCTCTTTCTTTCTTTCTCTCTCTCTCTCTCTCTCTCTCTCTCTCTCTCTCTCTCTCTCTCTCTCTCTCTCTCTTTCTTTCTTTCTTTCTTTCTGTTTTGTTTTTGTTTTTTGGATTTGGTTTTTCCAAGACAGGGTTTCTCTCTGTAGCCCTGGCTGTCCTAGAACTCACTCTGTAGACCAGGCTGGCCTCGAATTCAGCAATCCGCCTGCCTCTGTTTTCCAGAGTGCTGGGATTATAGGCGTGCACCACCACCGCCCAGCAGTATATGTCTTTTTATTGGGGAATTGAGTCCATTGATGTTGAGATATTAAGGAAAAATGATTTTTTTCATCTTGTTAGTTTTGTTATTAGAGGTCAAATTATGCTTGTGTGGCCCTTATCTTTTGGGTTTGTTGTGCTAAGATTTCTTTCTTGCTTTTTCTTGGGTGTAGTTTCCCTCCTTATGTTGGAGTTTTCCTTCTATTATTCTATGTAGGACTGGATTTGTGAAACGGTATTGTTTATATTTGGTTTTGTCATGGAATATTTTGTGTTCTTCATCTATAGCAATTGAGAGCTTTGTTGAGAATAGTAGCCTGGGCTGGCGTTTTTCTTTAGGGTCAGTGTGACATCTGTCCAAGATATTCTGTTGTTTAGAGTCTCTGATGAAACAACTGCTGTAATTCTAATTGGTCTGCCTTCTTATGTTACTTGACATTTTTCCCTTACTGCTTTTGATATTTTTTCTTTGTTCTTTGCATTTGGTGTTTTGATTATTATATGACAGGAGGAATTTCTTTTCTTCATTTCTAAGACCTTTAAATCAACGCTCTAAGTCCAATCCAGTAATCAACAGTACTGAGAGATCAGCCGCATTTGACCAATTTGGTCTCGCAGGCTCAATCCACATGTTCACTAATGATACTATCACAAGACCTGTTATCTTAAGCATAATTTTCTCTTTTTAATGTTTATTTATTTTACATAAGTGAGTATACTCTAGCTATCTTCAGACATACCAGAAGAGGGCATCAAATCACATTACAGTTGTGAGCCACCTTATGGTTACAGGGACTTGAACTCAGAATCTATGGAAGTACAGTCCCATCAAGAATAATTTTTACAAGAGCATTTTAGACTCTTTCAGTTTTCTTCCCATCCCATAGTTTCCTTTTTTTAAATTTTTTGTTGGTTATTTTATTTATTTAAATTTCAAATGTTATCCTTTTCCTGGTTTCCCCTCGCCAAACTCTTTATCCCACCCCTGTCTCTCTTGCTTATATGACAATCTTCCCCCACCCACCACCCCTCCTAACTCACTGAGCTAGCATTTCCCTAGGCTGGGGACATAGAGTCTTCAAAGATCCAAGGGCCTCACTTCCCATTTCTGCCAGATAAGGCAATCCTCTTCTATATATGCAGCTGTAGCCATGGGTCCCTCCAAGTGTATTCTTTGGTTGGTGGTTTAGTCCCTGGGAGCTATGGAGGATCTGGATGGTTGATATTGTTGTTCTTCCTATGGGGTTGCAAACCCCTTCAGCTTCTTCAGTCCTTCCCCTCATGGGGGGTCCCTGTACTCAGTCCAATGATTGGGTGCAAGAATCCCCATCTATATAGGTAAGGCTCTGGCAGAGCCTCTCAGGAGATAGCTATATCAGGCTACTGTCAGCAAGTACTTCTTGGTATCAGCAATAGTACCTGGGTTTGGTGCCTGCATATGGGCTGAATCCCCAGGTGGGGCAGTCTATGGATGGCCTTTCTTTCATTCTTTGCTCCACTCCTTGTTTCTGCATTGCATTTAGACAGGAGCAACTCTGGGTTAATATTTTTGAGATGGGTGGGCGGCCCCATCCCTCAACTGGAGGCATCCCTCAACAGAAGGATGGAAAAAGAAAATGTAGTACATTTACATGTTGGAATACTAACCAGCTTTTAAAAACAATGAATTCATGGAATTTACAGGCAAATGGATGGATGTAAAAAATATCTTTCTGAGTAAAGTAATCTCATCACAAAAGAACACACATAGTATGTACTCACTGATATAAGTGGACATTAGGAAAACACCTCAGAATAGCAATGATAAAACTCACAGACCATATAAAGCTCAAGAAAAAGAAAGACTATAATGTGGATTCTTCCATTTTCCTTAGAAGGAAGAAGAAAATAATCATAGGAGGTAGAGATAAATGGTGAGAGGGACTTGAGAAAAAAAGAGGAGGTAGAGGGGAAAGAGAGGACAGGATTTGGTGTTGGGGGAGAAGAGGGAGATCAAAGAGTATCGGGAAATTGACCTGGGGGTAGCCATTAGAAAGTCCCAGATGCCAGGACAGCAAGAGGCTCCCAGTATCCAATGGAGATGACATTAGCTGAAACACTCACAGACTTCTATTAATTGTCTTTTCTTTTATTCTTTTATGTTCCTTCACCATTTGAAGAGTGAGGCAAGACAGGATTTACCAGCTTGTGAGTCCTAAATCTTGAACCTCAACCATTGAGAACTATATTAAGCAAATCTTTCTTACTTTGAAATTACACAATCTGTGGTATTATGTCACAGTTTAATAAAAGACAAAAAAACATCATCTCTTTTTTTCTCTTCTTGCTTTTCTATGACAAGTTAATCCTTGAAAGGATAATTTTTACCCTAAATATTGTTTGTGGTTGATGCTAGCTGTTTTGCTTCTTCATCTTTTTCTTACTAAATCCCAAACAAAAACATTGTAAGATAAATATCATTTGAAAAACATTGGGCTAAATGATTTTAAGCAGATAATCAATAGCTTTTCTCATGATTTCCTGCCTTTTCGTTATGTCTGTGACTTAGCCGAGTACTTTGTAATCATTTTGGTCATCCAATAGAATGAAACTTCTCTAATTTGTTATTGACTGTGGATGTTGATATTGACTGGCAACCTGACAGTCTGTAAAATGACCCTGGAAACATGCTTTGGTGTGTCTGTACTGGAGTTTCTAGATTGCACTGAGACATGCAGACCTACCTAACTACGGGCAGCAAAATTCCAATGGCTGGCTCCCAGATTGAATTTAAAGAGGACAACATGTTTCTTTAGCTCATCTTTGCCTTGTCCTTGACTGTAGATGCAACTTGATCAATTTTCTCCTCTTTCCAGGAATAATGGACTATATCACCAAAATTTAAAATAAAATAAGAACTTCCTCCCTTAAGTTCATTTTCTCCATTATCTGTTTTCTGTTATATTAGCCTAAAGGGGAAACGGTTTTGAGTAAAAGTGACTTGATAGAAATGAGCTTGTAAACATTACTATAAGCTGTGGCTAGAATCTGAAATATCTCCTGGAAACCTCATATATTAGAGGACTAGTGGTTCAGTGGTAGTGGTTGGGAGTGGTTGGATAGTTAAGTGCTTTGGAATCATTGATGCTTAGTCCCTTAGGATGGGGTATAGCTGAAGAAGTAGGCCAATCCTGAGAAAGTGGGTCAATCCTGAGGAAGTAAGAAGTATCCCACATTGAACTTGGCTGTGCTTTCACCTACTCTTTCCTGGCTGCCATGAGGTAAATAGCTTTCTGCTACAAAACACCCATTTCTGTTTCTATCTTCCTACAGGTCTAAGAATACCAGAAAAAAATGAGTCATGGACCAAACTGTGAAATTATAAGCCCAAATTATTATTTACTTCCCAATTCTTTTTCCAAGGGGGATTTTGTTACCATTTCAAAACTAAAATAATAGTTTGTGAGTTATTTTATGTATTCCATTCCATAAATTGTTCTATCAAAATAGTAGCTCATAGTTGTAGCTTTAAAGAAATAGACTTTTTTGCATAATGTGTACAGACAGTACAAATGAAATTCTTCTTCCTTGAGCTAAAAATTTTGAGGAAAGATAACATAGCAGTGCAAAAACAGAGTAATTCAGACCTTTAGTGCAACAGACAGCAAACACTTAAAAAGGAAACAGAATAAGCATATCTGAGGGTTCTAATTCTAAGAGTTGTTTAAAAGATTGAAAAGGGTCGTGGTGGGGGACAAGGAAAAAGCAGATCCACTTGAGTGGTTTCTTATTGAACCAGTTTGCTTTTTATGCCAAACTTACTTAGAAATCATTCACTCTTTCAGAAGTTTGTAAGCAGCCAAAGAATGTGACTTAATTATCCCATTAGTGCTTCAGTATTTGGTTTCTGTGTCAGTCAGGAGATGGAGCAACACCAGACTTTATTTCCATGTGCATATACCTCCTTTCCCTAATTATATGGCGAACTCAAGGTGTTGCCCACTTGTCTGCTACTTTTCATTACTATGTTGTTTTATAATTTGGCAGTTTGACTGGACTCTATGGGACTGAGACATATTGGCCTCTCCTACAATGAAAATATACAATATACAATGAAATAAGTTGAAGGAATTGAAGTGGTCTTTTGTGTCCCTACTTTAATGATGTCGTTAATTAATTTTAGTGTGAATTTAGTAGTTCTTATTTATTCTATTTTGTGAGTAGCCACTGGTTGCTATTTCCTTATACCAACACATTTCCAAGTTTTTGGTTTTATTTTCATAGATATACTCACAGTTTTTACTATAAACAACTGTTGAAGTTATAGATTCTTTGGTTTCTGTTGAACCTAGCATTATATAAATTTGAATTTTCTTTGAAAATTAAGCAATACATAGTAGAAATACTGGGAAGATTGTAAACATAGTGAATGCCCCCATGACCTGAATTCTCTGTAAAATAATTGGCAGAATATAGTTAATTATTAACTAGTCACAGAAGATAACTCTTAAGTTTACTTTTTATATAGAAAATAAATATATTAATTTCATTTAATAAGTATTGATGATTTAGAGTGCATACATTTTCTATCTTTGACCTACTAGGCAGATTCAGAAGTGCTGCACATGGAGCAGTGAGTGAGTGAGGGAGGGGCATCTGTCTAGCCAACCTAAAGGTAATATTTAAGTGAAATTGTGAGTGAAATCATGCAGCTAAGTAATTAAACAAAAATAAACTCCTGGGTAGGAAGAAAAGAAATCAAACTAAGATGTCTCCTCTCATCAGTTCAGGTGGAATGCCCACACATGTGTTGTTGAGGTCTCTTTCTGAGTCATAAAGTCTGTTTTCCTCTAACAGATGTTCTTACCCATTAGTTCACCGAGGAAACAGGATCTTCTGCTACAAAAGCAGAGAACCCTGTTAAATAATTGTCACAACTTGTTTTTACTCAGTAATTTTCTTCTGCTTGATACTAAAGTGTCTTAAAAGTTTTGGCAATAACTGAAAGCATCAGCTATGGTTCTGACCCTTCTCATGACTACCATCTTTCATGAACCAGAATGACATTTATAACATTCAGTTGCTAGGAAGTGGAACTGGACTATTTCATATACAAGAGACTATTTCCCTTCAGGTATACCTATATGGAAGGAGCACACTTGAATTCATTCTGTGCATCCCAATAGTAAAGGAGACCTTAAAGTACAAAATATTGACTGTTCCATTAGATCTGCCTTCTCCTATGACTGGCAAAATCACTTGGGTTCTAACTGAACCCAATCTTTGTGCCAGGCCTTAGGCATTCACATTCTTATCTGACTTACTCTCTGTTCTGCCAGTCTATTCCTCACCTGTTATAAGAGATTTTATAGTAACCATTTGCTCTAGGACTCAAATAACTTATTAGAAATAAGCTAAAAATTAATACCTATTATACTCCGATGTGAAGTCTACTCATAAGAACTTTTAATTATCTTTTTACTACTGAGAAATACAAATGCACAGAACAAAGCAAGTTATGAAACTACTGAGCATTCCCCAGAGTTCATGCAACTGAAAGCAACATGCAAAATTATTAAGGTGTGAAAGTGAAACACACCTGGTAGGCAACAATTGAGCAAAGAAAGGTTTCAACCTTGGTGAAAATATAAATGGAAGCTTATAGGATTTATACATGGGACAATTTGTGATTCAAAGGAAGTGATATTCCTAGATAACATCAAGTTTCCTACTACATTTGCTTACATAGAATTCTGGAGTGAGGAGAAGCCTCATAAAATTCATGATTTTCTTCTCATTCTATTACAGAGTGTTAGTGGCTTGATACCAAGATACTCACTTATAGCTTTTCATAAATGCTTTGCATTTAAAAAATGAGTGGGGAGGTCTGAGGAGGAAAAACAAATATACTTTTCACATGACTATAAAATGTGTGAATTTTTTACTTGAAATTTTACGCATTTTATTCTCATCATAATAACTGTGATTCCATATCAAAATGTCCTGATATATGAGTGTCTTCCTTTTGCCTGTTTTGAACATGTCAAATGGCTAAGGTGATATTTCCTGGCAATACTATCCATGCTGGAAGAGTAACAATAAAGAACACTCTTAATGCTCTTACACAGCAGTACAATTAAAAATGCACATGCATTAAAAAAGTATATGATTACCAATTTTGTACAAATAAAATATTTCATTTTCATTTACATATATTTTGGCTTGATTTATATTAGATATAGATTTCTTTAGATTTCCTGTAATTGCTGGATCTAAATCATTATTTTCTCAATGGAGTCGTAATAGAGTTTTAGAAGATATGTATTGACCTCTAGGCAGAACCCAAATCTTAAAACAACTATTAGAAATGTCCATATAATTAATTAATGAAAGATTATGTTCAAATGGTCTAATAAAAGCTTTATCAATACTTATTTTAATATGGAAATAATTTAAAATTGTTTATTCCCTAGCAAGTTATTGGCCAGAAACTCACTAACTTCCAAACACACCATGTATATTCACAGAAAATGCACAGAAAACATTCTGGGCCTCGAACCCAGAAATCTGCCTGTTTCTGCCTACCAAGTGCTGGGATTAAAGGCGTGTACCATCACTGTTCAGCCAGAAACCATTTTTGAAGGGTACTAACAAGTCACAAAACCCAAACCATGCTCAAGGTTTAAGACTGCAGCTTCTCACTCAGAACTAGAATCTCTCCTTAGCGAATTCCTGAATGTCACTAGAATAGAAGCAAAATAAAATAAAAATGAAATGAAGTTAAAACAAATTATATTAAACTGAAATAGAGACAAACAGTTTCCATCAGAATGGTAAAGCACTCTCATCTGAACCCAGGCATCAGAACAAAGAGTGGAAACTATCCAAAACCAGGGCACAAGAACCACAAGCAGCAAATGTAGTCATTTATTGTGATGGAAAACAGCACAGCATAACTCAGTGTGCCTCGGGGCTTTGGTGTATGAGATCACAACACAGGAATTTAAATTCTGGCGGAATCAATGATGGCAGTCAATGGGTACATTCTTTTTACACACAGAACAGTTTACAATAATGTTCATAAGGTGGAAAACGGCAAACACTTTTGTCTTTAGGTGAATCAGAAGGGGGGAGTAACAGTTATTCAAAATGTATGGCTCAAGGAAGGTTTTAATCTTGTTTCAGAAGTGGTGAGCTCTGTTCCTTCTCCCTTCATAGCTCTTCTCTGAGTTTTTGTACAGAAACATAGAAAGGCACGAAGGGGAATGTAAAGTGAACCAAGAACCCTAGGAAGCCATCTACAATCTATACCATGTGAGGACTGAAAGGGGCCTCTGACAGCTGATTCTCTCCTTCCTCTAGAGCCCTTCTTCTTACAGCATTATATGAATTCATGTGTGCCCTACTTTACATTAACACTTATATTTTCTGAATGTTGCCTATTTTTCATTCACTGAGGGATTTATCAGCTCTACTAATGTAAGCAATCATTCTCTGTCCCTTTGTAGAAACTAGCAGCTTACTCAAGAAGAGACTAGAATTGCCAAATCCATGTGGCATGTCATTAGGAAGGGCAATGAAAATTCAATGGTACTAACTAGTGAAAAGGGAGTGGTGGTGAGCTTTATGCATTCCAGTATTATATTAGTAATGATCATTTCCTTCCAGTGTTTACATTGTAAAAGTGGTTTCCATTA